>NC_081216.1:1469117-1606617 GCF_902713425.1 Acipenser ruthenus
ATCCAGGGGAAGGTCGAGGACTGTGTTTGGATCCAAAATTCTGAACCCCATGCATCTCAAATTAAAGAAACCCACAAAACCAATAAATAAATAAATAAATAAAATAAAAAGAACAAAAATGTAACATAAATAAATAAATAAATAAAATGGCAAAAACCAAAAAAAAAGTTAAAAAAAGTAAAATAAAATAAAAAAATTTTTTTTAAAGGGAAAGAGGTCTGAGAGCATTTTGCCACACCCAAGATCTGTAAGTTATGGGAAACCATAAGGCTACCGTTCTTCAATTTGTCATGCATGAAATATTGAAATATTACATTTCCCCGGGCAACGCCGGTACTTTAGCTAGTTCCTATATATAAACAGTACTTAAGTTGTCACTGGCGGCAGGATTTTTAATTAGTGGTTATGACGTGATAGTACATCCAAGACGCCCTGAAGCCCAGGAAAAAAATGACTGTAATAATACCAAAGTGAAATTACTATAGGTTTAGCACTATATAATAGCTTACTATGATATTTTTGCGGAAACGATACACTGTGGTTTTTACTATAAAGTGCAATATAGTATTTATAACTATAGAAAGAAATATTGTAGTTTATAGTAGGGTAGGGTGGGGTAGGGGAAATTAAGGAAAATGCCATATTTGTCAAATAAACTAATATGTCAATTTGTCAAATAAATTTCTCCCCTTTTTGTGTTCTAATGTCTCTAATATCATTGGGGCCTTTTATCCCCATGTGGGGGCAAAAAGAATCCCCATGAGGGCTTCTTACCCCCACACGCCACTCCAATATATGTGCACTCAGAAACACACGTCCCTCAAACGTTTGAACAATTTATGATCTTTTATTAACAGCATTTTAATTCCAATAACACCAACAAGAAGGGCTCTTTTTCAATATTCCTGCGTATACGGTGATGCTCTGATGGGTTTTCTGATGTGCGTTCGAGGCAGAGTGCTGAATCTAAAATCAATGAGTAACAGTATAGCTTCTGAGTGTGAGAGAGTTTTTTGTTTTCATTGTTTTAGGCTTGTGCATAATTATCACCTACACAAACACAATATTATCATGAAGCCAATATTTCAATTCATAATGTCAATATACCCCCTTAAACCTGCAGGCCTCACAGTGTTCATACCATGCAACCGAATTGAAAAAAAAGAATTAGTCATAAGAGTAAAGAGTTTGAGAAATTCTCACATGTGGTTGACTGTTGAGCTGCAAAAAACTGGTAGCAGGTGCTTCTCGAGGGAAGCAATCACCTCAAACTGATTATGGCTGATTACAACATTTCCTGTTAGCACCAGGACAAAAAAGCCTTTTACCCCACGTAGGCCTCTTACCCCACCCTACCCTTAGTTAATAATACATAATTTCTGTACTCCCAAGCAAGCACTATAGTTTAATGAAGTATTTATAGCAGTTTATACTGCTGTATTTAAAAAAAAAATACACATTTAATACTTCATTTATTATAGTTTTACCATATAGCTTTTCAATACTTTAGTTTACTGAAGTATTTACAGTAGTTATTATTTATTTCTTAGTAGACCCCCTTATCCAGGGTGACTTACAATTGTTACAAGATATCACATTATTTTTACATACAATTACCCATTTATACAGTTGGGTTTTTACTGGAGCAATCTAGGTAAAGTACCTTGCTCAAGGGTACAGCAGCAGTGTCCCCATCAGGGATTGAACCCACGACCCTCCGGTCAAGAGTCCAGAGCCCTAACCACTACTCCACACTGCTGCCCTTATTTACTAAGTAACTGCTATGTAAAGACACAGTAATTAGTGACACAATGCAAACACCATATAACTGCAGCTCTTCTGTACGTCCGGGTACTACAGTTTACTCCAGTAGTTGATATACTATCGACATCCATTGTCTTTTAACCCGGGTGCCGTCTATAAGGAACTTCAGTCTTTGGTGTTCAGCGATTGTTTATTGCATTTTGTATTTTCCTAAAACATTTTCTGATTTAGTTCAATTTAATTTACTAACTAATTAGAAGCAAAAATACCGGTCGGAAAAATTTGAATTAGCATACAAACTGTGGGATGGCAACAGGTCTGAAGTTTCGCACAGCGTTTATTCTATTGACTGGTGAAGTGGCTCACTTATTGGTGACGGCAGGGATAAAAAAGAATATGAGTGAGAGATAAAAGAAAATATTATTTATTTATTTATTAAATATGCTGCAATCATCTAGTTTCAATTTAAAATAATATGTTATTATCTACGCGTCCTACAACAATGTGAAGCCTGCAACGCATCAGCATGGTTTGGTTCGGACTGCATTGCATGTAGGATAGACTAAAATAAAAAAAAAAGCCTATAGGTGTTCACTTTTTACTACTGTTGCTGCTGTACTGTTTAAACTTTGTACAGATCTATATGTTTACATAATATAATGTGTACAGAGAACACATCAATGTTATTTTAATATGCCCTCAGTATGCCCAAATCGATTGAAAGCATACAAATACATATATAGTACTTAAATTAAATGCGCTTGGGGTCAGCGAACCTAAGGGTGGCTCCAGTAAAAACCCAACTGTATAAATAGGTAACAGAATTTGAACTCAATTCAACTGCTTGACACAAAGTTACAAGATTCATTAAGATTCATTGTTACAATGTAACCCCCCAACTTTGTTAAAGCCAGAAAGAACCTACAGAAAAATATACATTGTAACCATGTTTAGTTACAATTTTAGTAACTATGTTTAATTACAACTGTGATGAATCTTGTAACATTGTGTGATGCTAATGTGCCAGTAGGTACCTACTAGCCTATTAACCCCTTAATCTACCCCCTACTACCCCTAAACCTAATGTCTACAACTAACCTAATCTCAACCCCTAAACCTAATTGTTACTAATAGTAATTTTTACTATTATTTCAACACCGCTTTTTAGCGCCCTCTAGCGGTTACTACATCCGACGTCCATTAAAGCGCTTGATCCGGACCGACTCTACCTGTTGGGATTTTTCTTTGACAATGTCCCATTCAATCCACTGATCTCAATCAGATTGGGTGGACTGACAGTGGCTGTGCAAAAAAAGACCTCACGCTTGCCAAGCAAAAGGCTGCGTAAGGAGAATGAAGGGTTAAAGAAATATTCTGACAGCTGCAAGACGAACAAGGAATTGAGTGGGGTGTGGCTTGTCTTGGCTGACCTTGGTGTGACTGCTGACACAAATAGAAACTAGGCTAAGAAGGTTTAGCTTCAGTTTACAAACATGTTTAGGCAAGATATAAGACAGGTATTTGAGAAGCATTCAGGAAAGTCCCACATGAACACACCCGTGTTTGATGCCCTCTCAGAGATTAGGTAATAACTAGTGGGCTCGTGATTGTGCCAAATGATAACGATTACACTGGAAAAGTTTGACTTTTTGATTATTGGAATCAGTAAATGTTAAATTCTGCTTAAATCCTTGCTGTGTGCGTTCCTTCATACACAAACACGAACATCATGTAGCTTCCTTAAAGGTTAGAGAGGCACGCAACTATGCAGTTCAAGAAGCCGACTTAGAAATATTGTGCCCATGATTTTGGTCAAACCATTCCTGTCTGATGCACAGCTAGGGCTATAACTTTTGCATCACACCATCAAATGAATTAGAATTGTGCTTCATGAAGTCGAATGAAACCTGCTTAATAATGTTATACGTTAACATATTGAATTGCATACTGAAAAAACTGACAACAGTTGAAAAACCTGACATTTCGAAATCTAACATGAAATACTGTACTACTGTTTATGGCTTCCGGATGACTCTGCGACGTCATTTTGTAGTTTGTTTGATTACATGATGTTAAATAGAATATCTCAATTATGTCCATATATATATATATATATATATATATATATATATATATATATATATATATATATATATATATATATATATATATATAATGTATCAAGCCTAAAATTCTAGGTGATGCAAAACTTTAGGCCATGCATTCCCTGATCAATATCCAGACCTGAGGATCACGCATCCAAAAAAAAAAAAAAAGTAACAACGATCGATGAACACAATGAAGACAATGCACTTCTTTTGTTTGTTACTTTCACCGCCAAAGCTTTATTATCGGAAACATTTGCTTTAAATCCCTTTAACAGATGCAGGACAATGTATGTATTAAACAGACAGTACATGCAGACAGAACAATGCTTTCTTTAATGGTCTTAAAGGGAAATGTACTCATGCATTATGCATGCACGGACAGAGGCTAAACCTAACGCATACCGAAGATATTCCATATATATATATATATATATATATACTGGAATGCAGCATATTTGCATGCTGCATTCCAATTCACATACATTATTAATGAGCTGAATTTCAGTTTAACCAATCACGGGAGATGTTGCAGGTTCTCTCGCAAACAGCTTTTACTTTCCCCATTTCTTTGTTTGCGCATGTAGCGTCTCATCTCTATACAAACAATACAGCGATAGAAGAGACTGCAGAGATTCAGAGTGGAGCATGATTGAAGCCAGAGAGTATTGCAGGACTGTGTGGAGCTGTTCCTCTTCAGCACCGCGCTGTGCAGTGGCGTCCGTGTCTGGAAGTTACTTTACCTGGACATAGCTTTTGGTTGTGGTGATATATTGATCTGAAACAACACAAGAGGAAAAAATACTTCAGATTCCACATGCATGTTCTTATTTAGCATGGTTAACACTGTTGGTATTTGGGTTTTTAATTAAGGTTTGAAACCACCACAGTACATATAAACAATATATGTAAATGGTGTTGGAACTGACGCTATAAAGCCCAATTAAGACATTTTAATAACCTATTAAGCAATTGCATAATCTTAATACAAATAAATCAATCAATAAAGATGTTTATAGACAAAAAACATTACAAAAAATAGATCTGTCAACATATTTCTCTACCAAAGTTTCATTTGAATTGGAACAGTGAATGGGTTAAAATGACCATGGCAATTTATCATAGCAAAGTGCTATAAGGTAAGCTATACTGCACTTGGGAATAAGAAAAATGTTATTTTTTAGTGGTATTTATGAATATTATTTAAATTAATAAGAAGGTTATTTACCTTTTACACCTGTCGGAATCCTAAATGGAAAACAAAACAAACAAAAAAGACATTAGTAATTTGGCAATAAAATAGTCATATTCATTATGTTCATATAGTTGTTTTTTTTAATTAATGTCTCAATCCTAAAATTCTCGGTGATGCAAAACTTTAGGCTGTAGCCGTATGCAAGAAATGTCCTTTTATAACGGCTATGGGTCATTCATTTAATGGCTTCGCTCTTACTGGGCAGCCTCGACGTCCAGTAGTTGGCGGTAGGTGGCGATCTCCTTCTCCAGCCGGGTCTTGATGTCCAGCAGTAGCTTGTACTCCATGGCCTGGCGCTCTGTGTCCAGTCTGACCTGGTTCAGCTCAGCCTCCAACATGTTGATGGTGTTCTGGTAACCTTGCAGTGTGCAGCTGTAGCGAGCCTCTGTCTCTGCCAGCGTGTTCTCCAGGGCTTGTCTCTACAAAGAAAAGTTACAAGATAACTCAGTAACTCTGCAGGGACTGTAAGGTTGCCATGAGTCGGTTCAGGCTTTTCAACTCACACAACGCAATGTATTCTGGTATTGTTTTTGCTGTCTAGGCAGCTTATCTTAAGAGAATCAGGACTACACTTACCAGAATGCATTGGGGTATGAGTTAAAAAACAGAGCGCTTCCGGGTTTGCAGGTCCCGTTGCCACGCTTCTGTCTAAGCCCCTTGCCTGGCCGTCAGACTTACCATACTGAGCACCGACTGCAGTTCGATTTCCAGCCCCTGGACTGTGCGTCTGAGGTCGTTGATTTGAGTCCTGCTGGTCTCTATGGCTTGAGTGCTGGTGGTCACCTGATGGCTCAGCATGTCGAACTGAAAAACAAATGAATGCAATCAGTGCTAAAAAAGATGCCTTTGATTCAAATGTCTGTGGTGTTCCATAGGACTATGATGCTGCTCTGTAATTGAATCCAGGCTTAAAGACGTACAAACACACAGACACACACACACAACTCTCTATTTTAATAATTAGCTACAGCATTTATGCTTCCTCCATCTGGCCATGTAACCTGGCTATAGCAGCGCTGTCATTTTGAGTGAATGCATTGGGATTTGCTGCTTGCTTCTTGTTACCTTGTCTTTGTACCAGGCCTCCACTTCCCGGCGGTTCTTGTCGGCGATGCCCTCGTACTGCATGCGCATCTCCTCCAGGACTCTGGACGTGTCCTGCTGTGGGGCAGCGTCCACCTCCACATTGACCGTCCCGCCCACCTGAGAACGCAGAGCCCTCATCTCCTGAAGAGAAACACCAAGAGAAACCGTCACCAGAGTCAAGGAGTGTTCCGTAGCTGTCTCAATCAATCAATCAATCAATCAATCAATCAATCATGTATCCAGGTGAGTCAATTGAGTGCACATTCTCATTTACAATGACGACCTGCCTCTCTCTTGGATGACATCATGTAGTCCAGTGGGGGTAGAGGACTTGTGCTCTTCCATTGCCTTCTGTTGCAATGCTTGGTTGAGACTCTTAATTATTTCAATGATCTTTAGCAGGGTCCATCAAATTATTAAGGAACTTAGCACTGAACCAAATCGTTTTTTGAAAGCCGTAGAAATGTGATTTGTTTTCCGTAGTACAGCATGTGTTAATACGTGCTTGTCTTGTCTTGTTTCATTTTCGTCTTTTGATTTGATATTATTAAACATCACGAGCTAAGCCTTACCTCCTCGTGGTTCTTCTTGAGGTAAGCCAGCTCTTCACGCAGGTTCCCAATCTGCATCTCCAGGTCAGCCTTGGTGAGATTGGTATGTTCCAGGAGACGGCGCAGGTTGGCAATATCGTTCTCCACGGACTGCCTCATCATCAGCTCCTGCTCGTACCTGTGCATTGCAAAGAGGGCAGGGAGAAAGAGTCAGGTCCTTGCAGCCACTGTTGTAGACCCCTATGCAGCACCTGCCGAGATCCTACAGTAGTTTATTTAAAAATACTGGGTTCCTGCAAGTCGTGATAGTGATATGGGGGTGCGGTATATAAAATATTATACACTGTAAGTGTATATTGAGAGAAATTAAGATAAAGGCTGATAAAGTGTCATTTTAAAGAGGGTCGACTGTGCAGTATGTTTTTGATCACACTTCACATTGTGTCTCTAATTACTGTGTATTTACATAGCAGTTACTTAGTAAATACATGTGTACTTACACATAATTACAATGTTATGATGTATAGTTACAATGTACTTAACATGTAAATCATTTGGCACAAGATATGTAAGTACACAATTGTATCAGAAAAGGGTTAGGGTTAGGTTTAGGGTTAAGGTTATATCAAGCAAAAATATGTACATATTAAGTACGTTGTAACTGCATAATAACATTGTAAACATATATTTACTGAGTAACTACTATGTAAATACACAGTAATTACAGACTCTTGATGCAAAGTGTTGCCAGGTTTTTTTTAACAGCACAAAATCTTACTTGGTTACGAAGTCATCAGCGGCCAGTTTAGCGTTATCGATCTGCAGCAGAATCCTGGAGTTGTCAACGGTGGCGCGGTTGATCTGTGAAGTTAAAAAAAGAAAGAAAGGTTTATTAACTATTGCGTGAGAATGGATTCATTCAGCTCTGAGGGAGAGAAAGACACGGGTTAGTGGTTAAGGTCTCAGCGTTTGTGATTCAGCATTATTGTGTAACATATAGAAACGACAGACGGCAAGAAAACTTTTGTCTGGGAATCTAATCTGCTTTTGAGTTCCTCAATCCAAACAGGGTTTTAATCTAATAGGAAACCTTTCTAAATCTGTACCAAAAAAAAAAGACATTTAACATTTTGTCTGGTGGCTTTTGAGTCTGTTTACCTGTGATTTTAACACTGCTGTTGCAAAAGGCTTTCTAGATCTGTTTATACTAATGATAGATTTAGGAACAGTGAAACCCAGGCCTGTTACTGTCTGTACTGTTCCTAGATTGGTTGTATTAAGTATGTTTAAAGCTGAGGGAACATGAAGACACTTTGCGGATTGGAACTTGGTTTCTGGAGACTAGGTTTCAGTCCACTGCAGGGCACACTGCAGGGGAGACTTGGGGTTTGATACAGCAAAGTTGCCTCCCAGTCTCCTGTTGCTGTTAGAAAATAGCACTGTTAAATGAACCCTGATGTATTGTATCAATATGTAAGCATACAATTGTATCAGAAAAAGGGTTAGGGTTAGGCTTTCCGCACGAGAGATGCATACGCTACCTTATCCTTCAGCTCCTCGATGGTCTTCCAGTACGCACTGTAGTCCCGCTGGACGACGGGATGGCTGTGCTCATAATACTGCCGGATCTGGAGCTCCAGCTTGGAGTTGGCTGCCTCCAGGGAGCGCACTTTCTCCAAGTAGGAAGCCAGACGGTCGTTGAGGTTCTGCATGGTGGCCTTCTCGTTGAGGTTGGTCATGCTGTCTTGGCTGTAGCAACCTCCGGGTAAGATGCCCCATCCAGATCCGTAGCCACCTCCGGAACCGAAGCCGCCTCCGGAACCGAAGCCGCCTCCAGAACCGAAGCCGCCTCCAGAACCGAAGCCGCCTCCAGAACCGAAGCCGCCTCCAGAACCGAAGCCGCCTCCGGAACTCTGGCCCCATGTAGAACCATATCCGGACAAGATGCCAGTGGAGGGCCCATAGACAGAAGTAGAGATGCGGCTCCCCCTTCCACCTGCACCCCCATAGACGCTGAGCGCCCTGGGTGCACAGGCCACTGAGCCGACCTTGCGTTGGATGATCACAGAGCCCTTGGAGGACCCCCCAGGAGGACACCTGCTGATGTGTACAGACATAGTGATGCAGAAGAAGTGACGGAGCAGATAGAGCGCGATAACAGTGTCTGGAGCTTCAGCAGGCTGCAAGGCTATCCTCTCGTCTCCTCGTCTCCTCTTAATATAGCGAAAAGACTGGGTGTTGGCCAGATGTTGCCGGGCAACGCCTCCACTCCCATTGGTGGGTTTGAGCACTCTGGGTACTGGAGCATTCCAAAAGAATGTTTGCTTGTAGTTAATATGAACTGAATTGGGCTTTCACCCAGTGAGAACACTGGAAAAGCATGCATGTATATGCCTGTCAGTAATGAGGGGTTATTTTTATAATTCTTTTTGTTTCATTGCTATCCAGCTGAGATTAAACTGGAGTCCCAGGTACAGTACCTGTGCAGCTCTGTGCCTTCACTGAATGTATTGAATTTCGAAATGTCACATTTTTCAATTGTTGTCAGTTTTTTTTTTCATTCAGTATATGGAACACTACAAAGCAAGGGAAGATGTGTCAGTCTCCGGTTAAACCGATCCGAATTTCCTATAGCATAAAATGATGTAAATAACAGCCTGCAGTACCAGAGAGATGGGCACTATTTTTGTAATTGCTATAAGGGCAATTACAAAAAAACGTGAATACGGTTACCTTTAAGAGTAAAATAAAGTAGAAGATACAGAAAGTACAATTATGACTGAGAGCAGTAGTAGAATACAGCAAAATGTTGAGCAGTTCAGTGCAAGTACAAGGTGATTATTATCTAAAAGGTGTGGGTATAAAATCGCCAGTTTAGAGAGAATGGGGGTTGGGGGAAGTCGTGGAGTGTAAAGTCTGTTGGTCTGAACAGTTGTTTGGATAATTAAAACATGGTACACAGAAATGACATAGCTGCCCTGTTTATTTAGGGAACGACAAAGAAAAAAATGTAATTAGATCTCTGTGGGGAGATTGGGTTTTTTTTGGAATTCTGCGGATTTTATTGAATTTCTTGAAGGAAAATTAGTTCATTATAATTTATTGCTTAGCAGATGCCCTTATCCAGGGCAACTTACAAGATATCACATTATTTTTACATACAATTACCCATTTATACAGTTGGGTTTTTACTGGAGCAATCTAGGTAAAGTACCTTGCTTAAGGGTACAGCAGCAGTGTCCCCCCACCTGGGATTGAACCCACGACCCGCCGGTCAGGAGTTCAGAGCCCTAACCAGTACTCCACACTTATGCAGGGTGATGCGAAAGCTGTGGCCATATATACTTGTGGTCACTCACTTGCCGATACAGTAGCTAGGTTGTAGAACGCAAAGTAAGGATGTGTAGATTTTATCATTAAAACTGGTAGAACATTTTAATTAAAAACAAGACACTTCGTTGTTTAAAAAATGGGGAGAAATCTCATGAGTAACTTTGCCTGCTCCACACTGTTGATATTTACATGTTAAAAACACATTAGTGTTTATGTATTTGTAAGTATATTACATTTGCAAATAAAATAGTTAGTAGTTTGGCAATAAAAAGAACAACGAGGCACTTCATAAATTACCTTTGTACTGTTTAAACAATACTTTTCAAACTGCAGTCATTTGGATTGGTCATAATTGAGCCCCACCTAGCTATTCATTGCTTGGCTTGCTATCATGAGAGTAATACTTTGCTTGAAGACAAGGCAAGGCTGTATAATGATACGTTAGCCATGGTGGGAGAATTAGCAAGGGGGTTTGCATACAGGGCTGCAGGCAGTCCACAATACTTCTAATAATATACTGAGATTCAGGGACCTATGTGAAGTCTTTAAAGCCATCTAATGTAGCTAACACATTATTTTTGCATTTCAGAATTCCGTGAATACGCTGGGACTCACTTATTTTACGTGAGGTGTCATCTTCTGCATTTTAGATGGTTCTGGCTGTTCAAACTTACATCAAGAGAAACCCCACACGCAACTTATTAACTTAAAATACAAAAAGTGTGTGTTCTTTTACTTTAAAAAATGTGCTGCAGATTCTGTGCACTGGGATACCCAAGATATGATGCAATGTACTGGAATTTTGGCAAATTCAAAATCCATTACAGCTCCATTTCAAGACCACTGTGCAATATTTTATTTGGTACCACTTTCTGTTGAGTGTCTCTGATTACTGTATATTTTCATAGTAGTTACTTAGTAAATCCATGTGTGGTTACACATATTTTCAATGTTTTTGCATGATATATGTAAGTACACAATTGTATCAGAAAAGGGTTAGGGTTAAGGTTAGGATTAGGGTTATACAGTATCATGCAAAAAGATTTCCACATTAAGTACACTATAACTCTATACAATAACATTGCAGTTATGTGTAATTACACATGTACAGTATTTACTAAGTAACTGCTATGTAAAGACACAGTAATTAGAAACACAATGTAAACTGTTACCATTTTTTTCCCCCAAATCCACTGGGTTGCCATTGCTGAGACATCATTCTGTTCCAGGTGGGTAACCACACCTGTCTAATATGCTGGCACTGCAGACATCTGTTAAAGTGATGCTAGGTGTGATAGAGACATTCAGCATTTCTGTGCTCATGCACGTTAGTGAGCAATGCAGTGCCGGTGTAACAGGGAGGAGGCTGGGCGTGAACCGGCAACCCTGTGCATCAAAGAGAGTTTCTTAACCACAGTGCAAAAGGTTGCTAGTTTTGCATGACGGGTTTCTTTAGACTGAACATGTATTTTCTCTATTTGCGATTTCACTTTTATCTTTAAAGATATATTTGCAAACTTTACACGCGTTCTTACAGGTTTCAATGTCCTTTAATGTATCTGTGATCCGTTACCAAAAATGTCAGCTAAAACAGTTTTTGTTTCAATTTTTCTGAATTCTGAAGTATGTCAATGCTTCTATTTTTGAAATGTTGGGTAATCATTTAGAATGTCTAATATAAGCAAGGTACTCTAAAACAATAATGCAGGTTCTCATACTGTCTACCCTTGTGTGTTTCAGAGCAGTGTCTAGTCTGTGTTATTAATACACTTGTCAGCACCTGTTACTTTAAGTATTTGTTCTGCATCGGCTGAAAACCAGAGAACTGTTCCCATTACAAAGATGCCAAATAATGCCGAGCAATGTGTATTACTCTTAATTATGGGTTATTTTGTCAGGAACAGAATGGTCCATCAGCCTGTGCCTTTCCTTGCACGATCCCGAATAGGGATACCAAAGTGAAGATGTTGCAACTTTAAACAATTAAAATAAGTATATAGCAACACAACCCTCATCTAAAACTTGCACATAGGGCGTATCTGCATTGCACGCCCAATGTTTAACTTTGAAATGATGATTGTATTATAGTTAACTTGTTTTAACAGCGACAGTGTGCCCCGGGGTGCAGTGTAAATAACCGGGCTGGATTTGTAGTTTTTAAACAAAGCGTGTTGTTTTATTATCCTCACGCTGCGGTCGGGAAACAACCGCTAACAAACCAAAACAAACAAATCTAGCTGTCAGTTAGAGTACTGACTAAATCTCCTGTGTTTCTATCGCTGCCCTCGTTATAAGATAGAGGATTTATTGGCCTATTTAATTTTTCTATTGCCCTCGACACATAGCGGGTTTGTATTGGTCACCGACACCCGCGATGAATCGAGTGAGCGGTGTTCTATAACAGAATCTTGAAACTTGTAATATCACATTTTCCCCAGAAGAGGGCAGCACGTACCAGAGCAATGGCAACTTCAAAGTGAATTTACAGCAGAGACTATGCCTCAGAGAAAGTGGCCCCGAGGTTAGTTATTTGCAGAGTTAATGATCAAAGCAACATAAAGCTGCAGCCTGAAATGTATACTTCAATCAATCAATCAATTTTTAATTTATATAGCGCCTTTCATGGCGGACCACCATCACGAAGCGCTTAATGACAGAATAGCATTTACCATTGATGACAGAATACCAAAGCAAAGTACAGCTGTTGTCAAAAGTTCTGCATCACATCGAATTTTTGGATTGAGACACCATTTCAAACTATATGAGCACAATTTAGACATGTTATCCAACCACCATGTAATCAAAGAAACTACAAAATGATATCGCAAAAGTCTACAGGAAGCCATACTAGTAGTACTGTGGTATTTCACGTTAGATTTCGAAATGTCATATTTAAGTTAAGTATATGGAAAAGAATGATGCAATTCAATATGTTAACGTAACATTATGCAGCAGGTTTCATTCGACTTTATGAAGCAAAATGTGTTCATTCTATAGGGGGATGCAAAACGTTTGGCCAGAGCTGTATATGGAAGGACTGGTAAAGCAGAGGTATATACTGGTAATGTACTAAGAGGTATGGCATGCCTGGTATACTGTATGTAAATACTATATTAAAATAAAAAATGGCAATTTAGAGAGTGTTATTACAGTTTCAGACTCTGTACCGGCTTGTTACATCTTTTTGGTATAGGAGACAGGATGCAAACCAGATGCAGAAACGACTCGTACGGTATTCAGGCACATGTTTTAAGACTAATATCCAAAATGATTGTCACTGAAATATATAAGGTACAAACAACATTCTATAAGGACTGTGTTCTCAATTAAAACATGCTTGTCATTGAATTTTGATGTAAAACTACAGTGTAGGCTACTACTTAATCAGAAATAATTAGTACACTGAAGAAGACTCTAGTTAAAACGTTTGTCTACTTATAAATATAGTTTTACCTTAGAGTTCAAAGTTACGGGATGTATTGAATTTCTACGTTTATTTTTAGTATGACAGGATAGGCCAATATCGTTTTACAGCTTTGCTGTTTTCTGTGTATGAGGTGTTTTTTTATCTGTGTGGTTAACTCCCTTTGTTGGACCTTAGCAGCATTTTGTTTACATAGCAGGACAGTTATCACCACAAACAGGACCACAACCACACCCAAAACAGGAGATAGGCTGGTTGAAATACCAGTTAAGCCAGATACCAGCTTTGCTTAGCACACAATAGACCTCCAGCAGTGTCATTTATTTACTGAATCATCACAAGGCTATGCACCATCAAAATTTTAATGACTTCAGAGGTTTGCTGCGGCCCTTTTAGTTTTTATAAATTTTGCCCGACTGCTGTCTAAAGCTGGCGTTGGCCTTCTTATTTGTCCGTGGTAACGGATTTGTGAATTAACAAGTAATAAGCATTTTAGATTCTCTTTCTCCTGTTTGTGGTCTCAAAGTATCGCGTTTAACTCGTTTTTGCAATAACGACTTCAGAATGCAACGACAGGAATGACAACGGAAACACACAGGGCTCAAAGTTCTTTATCTGATCTCTCCAATCTTAGTAATGCCACACTAGTTTTTTTTTGTTTGTTTGCGCTTATCTGCATGTTGGGTTGGGTTCACATTTGATCTACAGAATACTGTATTTATAACTGACATTATTACAGTAATTACTTCCCCAGTTTTGTTGTAAGTATAAAATTATAGCAGTGTGCTCAGCAAGTTGACAGCACAGTCATTTATTATACCAAACGAAAATGAAGAAACGTATGGATTAGTGGTTTAACAGTTCTGTTTAATAATTCATATTCTGTTTGACTTCCTGGACCAATGTTCAATATTTTAATAATGATTGTGTTATTATGTACTTCAGAGTTGCTACAGCTTCACTCTGGAAATCTGATAATACTTACTGTAGAATATGATCATATGTACTGTAGTACCCTGTGGTGTATTGTAGTAAACACTATAGTGTTATATACAGTACTACACTAATACTATAATACTCTGTACAAAAGTATGATTGTATAATAGTTTTTGTAGTCTATACTAAAATATAGCCGTACAGTGTATACTATTGTAAAGTATTACATTAGGTACAGTTGTGGTTACTATTATACAACCTTGCAATATACAGCTATGGCCAAACACATTTTGCTACATAAAGTCGATTGAAACCTGCTGAATACTGTTACGGTAACATATTTGTGGTTTTTCCATATGCTTAACGAGAAAAAACTGACAACAAATTGAAAAAATTTGACGTTTCGAAATCTAACATGAAATACTACTGTACTACGATTATGGTTTCCGGTAGACCTTTTTGCGATATCATTTTGTAGTTTCTTTGATTACATGATGTTAAATAAAAGATCTAAATCATGTTCATATAGTTTTAATAATGTCTCACTCCTAAAATTGTAGGTGATGCTAAACTTTTGGCCACAGCTGTACGTCTCTTTTGACAGTTTAACAAGCTCAGGTGTGACACAATGTTATACTCTTGCTCATTTCCAGGTGTCCCCACAATTAGGACTCTCTTAATTGGCTAAATAATTGGCATTCCTTCCTCTTTAAAGATGAAAGCTACACTTCAGGCATGACCCTTCAAACAAGGCTAACACAAAGAATGAAAAAGGCTTAACGGTTAAGTATGATAGTAAATCGAGGCTGTCATTAAAATGCCAGTCCCAGGCACTGTGAAATGACTACACTTTGAACCCTAACAAGCAGCTAATAAAAATGCAATTTCATGTAACTTCCCATTGCTTGCGTTTTGAAATCCAAACAAAGGCAATTAGCTAGACCTGACCTACAGCAGCTGAAGTGCAACATGTTTACAGGTTGCCATGGTTTTCTAAAAAATAAACACAGAGTTAGTCAGCAACTAAAAGCCCTATATGTTAAACACGGCAAGCATTGGGGTTGTTTTTTTTTAACAAGCAACAATATTTTCACAAGCATTATTAAAATATGGAATTTTTTGTATTCATTATTCTTAAAGCTGAAGGAACACAAAGCCAATAACTAACAGCGGCTTGAAACCTGGTTCTGGGAGACCTAGTTTGAGGTTCCTGTATCGAACTCCAAGTCTCCCCTGGTGTGCCGTGCAAACCTAGTCTCCCGAAACCAAGTTCCAAGCCACAGTGTGGATTC
Organism: Acipenser ruthenus; assembly: GCF_902713425.1. Classification (NCBI taxonomy): domain Eukaryota; kingdom Metazoa; phylum Chordata; class Actinopteri; order Acipenseriformes; family Acipenseridae; genus Acipenser; species Acipenser ruthenus. The sequence goes on from NC_081216.1 coordinate 1,484,864, forward strand.
GTGTTCCCTCAGCTTAAAAGCAAAGCTATGAAGTATTTGCTTCAAATACCTTCTAATTATCCACACGTTTCACTAAGACGATGCTATACCAAGAATGTGCTTACTGACTTTTATGAGACAGATACTGTGTATGGACCTTCTGTCTTGAGAAATCACATATCCTCCTCAAGACTCACCTCTTCAGACAGCACCTGTAGAACTCCTCTTTTTTTCCCTCTGGACACTATCACTCTTCCTTAAATGCGCTTTACTTGCTCTTATCTGCTCCCTATTTTACTGCATTTAATCCTGTACTTTAGAGTACTGTAATCTGTCAAGTGTTATTTAATCTGTAGTATTTTGTATTCAATTATATCCTGATGTAACTATCACTGACACTGTTATCTGCTCCGTTATTGAATCGTATTTTGTCATACTTGTACTTGCTAGAACCAAAGTCATTGTATTTATCTTGCTCTTAATTGTATTATTTGTACTGTGATTCTTGAAATGTATTTTTGTTTACGACTGTAAGTCGCCCTGGATAAGGGGGTCTGCTAAGAAAGAAATAATAATAATAATAATAATAATAATAATAATAATAATAATAATAACAAGAAATGGAGTGATGGAAACACCCAAATGATTGGCTTATGCAATATTTCATATCTGTGGCCCCACTGTTCCTGATCATTGATAAAAGTTGTCCATATGAGTCAATGTTGTTCATACTCAGCTTATTATTATTAACTATTTGTATTGAATGTTCGATAGTGGTCCAGTTTTGCTTGTTATTTTAAAACCTTAATAAAACTCTAATTTTGCTTATATTTGGCAAAATATAGTATCTGATCATTTCATTTAAGTGCAAGTCACTGTGCAATTTTCAGCCTTTCAAACATAAACAGCAACATCAGTCGACCCGGTTGTTTCTACCATACTGTCGGAAGAAGGCAGAAGCAGAAACGTTGTGGCTAATTATTCAAATCGGGAGTTTTCAGTTTATCAGTGACCTCTTCATTGTATAATTCATTTTAAACAGTATGCTCGCAAACTATATCTGTGGCTTCGCAATAGGGCACAACCGTCTATTCCATTAGTGGGGGCTTGGTGGTCCAGTGGTTAAAGAAAGGGGCTTGTAACCAGGAGGTTCCGGGTTCAATCCCAGCTCAGCCACTGACTCACTGGTGTGTGACTTGAGCAAATTATATAACCTCCTTGTGCTCCGTCCTTCGGATGAGACATAAAACAAACAAGGTCCTGTTGTAAGTGACTCTGCGGTAGCAGCAGCATTTGTTGATGATGCATAGTTCAACCCCTAGTCTCTGTTAAGTTACTTTGGATAAAAACGTCTGCTAAATGATAAGTGAAAGTTCCCTATGCAGGTGATGTATTTTTTAATGCAAATAATAGGACCTTTGATTTCTCTAAAACTCTGTACTGTGTTATGGACACATTGCCAGCTGTTGACAGCCACTACCCTCCTTGCACATAATTGCTACTTTTTTCCTTTATACAGTATATAGTGCATGGTGGCAGGTGCAAGAGCAGGCTTTGAAATGGGGAACAATGCACACGTTATATTTAGGCACAAAGGCAGTTGACTTGCGAGACAGAAGAAAGGAGAGAGCGCAGGCCAGTTCTTTACCAGCTTGTTTGAAAAGTCACTCTCCATGCTTCAGCTACCACTCTTTAAACAGGCATTAAAAGAAAAGTCCACATCACTCATCTCCCATTGGATAAGAGCAGACACCACTCCCTGTGTTTGTGTGCTTAACGCTAAAACGAACCAGCTTCTCTCTCTCTCTGTCATTTCCAAAGGGTTACAACTTCCCTATTTAGCATATCCACTGACAGTTTATAAACATCAAACTGATATCATATGCAGCCCTTATTAGTCAGTCAATTCATTCTTGCTGTTGTTTCTTCTTCTTCCTAGCTTTCATAATACATTTGTGGATTTTTTTCCCCCATTAGATACACAGAGGGGATCATTTTGCATTTACTTTGCCAGTCAAATGATGTGCAAATTTGTGCCGGCTGTAGCAGCAATATAGGTATCAAATATTTGGTAGACTTACGGGAACTTCTCCCTACCTGTTACCACCTTAACAGAGTGCTCACAAGTAACCCGTTGTTTTGTTGGTGATATTTTAGCAATAAAGACTTTCGCTTATGCCCAATTCTCAAAGCTAAGCAAGGCACCATCAACAGACTTTATAATCACCCCTTAGAAAAGTTTACCACTGTATTTGTACATGTTATTTGACCATGGTTCTACTGTGCATTGACCATACTTTACCCTGGTTTGCCATGTTTATTAATATGCTTTACCATACCGTGTTGTTCTTTACAATGCTGACCCATGCTTTAGCATTCTTTTGCTATGCTTTTGCTTTTAGTTTGGGAAACGTTTATAAGGGAAGTGTTTGGCATTCACTTAATTCACAATCACATTTTCAACAGTTTATGATCATGCAAAAAGTTAGGAAGATAGACAAGGTGTTTGACACAATAATCTGACATCATCTGAGAGGGCGTTTTTTTTTTTTAAGCTTTGGTTAACTACGCCTTTAAAACAATCCAGGGCCACTAGACAAATACATATTGACTTATAGTACAGTGCTCCAGCCCTGCCTGTTTTCTGTAACTCTGTAACTAGATTTTTCCTGGTGCAAGGCTGTAAATGCATCTTGTTTTGTTATTAGCAATTTCTGTTTATATATATATATATATATATATATATATATATATATATATATAATTATTTCAAAGACAATGCTACATAATGGCCAGCATACTTTGTTTTTTTTAGTTTAACTTTTAAAACCCCTTGTCCAAAGGTGTATCTATGTATTACATAGATGTTCTCCAGTGATCTTTGGAATCACGCATGATTTTTTTATTGTGTTGTTTGTACATTGTAATTGCGTTTATATATATATATATATATATATATATATATATATATATATATATATATATATATATATATATATATATATATATATATTTATATATAGTCTTTTTTCATTGTTTTCCAGGCCTCCCTTGTAAACGAGACATCTGCCTCAATGGGTAAATCTAAAATAAAAAAGGTAGCTGTTGTGTGCCTGCTTCAGTAGGGCAGGAAGGATTTGCAAGCAATGGGAAGGCATATTGTATTAACTGCTTATTAAGTTAAAAGTGTAGTCATTTCACAGTGCCTGGAATTTTAATGACAGCCTCGATTTACTATCATACTTAACCGTTAAGCCTTTTTCATTCTTTGTGTTAGCCTTGTTTGAAGAGTCATGCCTGAAGTGTAGCTTTCAGCTTTAAAGAGGAAGGAATGCTAATTATTTAGCCAATTAAGAGAGTCCTAATTGTGGGGACACCTGGAAATGAGCAAGATCATAACATTGTGTCACACCTGAGCTTGTTAAACTGTCAAAAGAGACGTACAGCTGTGGCCAAAAGTTTAGCATCACCTACAATTTTGTGAGTGAGACATTATTAAAACTATATGAACATGATTTAGATCTTTTATTTAACATCATGTAATCAAAGAAACTACAAAATGATATCGCAAAAAGATATCTACTGGAAGCCCTATTAGCAGTACAGTATTTTGTTAGATTTCTGAATTTTTCAATTTTTTGTCAGTTTTGGAAAACTACAAAGTGGTTTGTAATTCAAGGCTGTGTGGTCCAGTGGTTAAAGAACATGGCTTGTAACCAGGCGGTCCCTGGTTCAAATCCCACCTCAGCCACTGACTCATTGTGTGACCTTGAGCAAGTTACTTAACCTCCTTGTGCTCCGTCTTTTGGGTGAGACGTAGTTGTAAATGACTAAGCAGCTGATGCATAGTTCACACACCCTAGTCTCTGTAAGTCGCCTTGGATAAAGGCGTCTGCTAAATAAACAAATAATAAAATAATAATATGTTAACGTAACATTATTCAGCAGGTTTCATTCGACTTTATGAGGCAAGATTAGATAGAATTCTCTATGGTGATGCAAAACTTTTGGCCATAACTGTATGTTAGTACTGCCTTGCAAGCATTTTAAATAATAGTTGCAGTTTATACAATGCTAATGTTTTGTAATATTGAGGATGTTCTAAGAATTTTTTCGGGATCCCTCACAGATATGTATTAAACAGTCATCAAATTTGCTCTAAACATTGGCATGTGTGCTTTTAAATATTTTTTAGCACTTTTTGAGATGTGCACTAGAAAATACTTTTGAGCAAAACTGTCAATAACCATCAATTTGTGAAGTTTCTAAGCAAACATGTCCAAGTTTACATTATTTATACAGTAATTATTTTTGCAACGCCTGCACTGTTATGGTTACACATGCCTAGCTATCCTTGTATCACCTATCAGGCTGACGAGAAGTCTGATAAGAGACACAGAGCTTTTTGCAATGAGGTTATACAACCCCACCCATACATCACCTGCTTTGAAACCCAGACCTCCCAATAGGAAATAAGCTGACCTGGACCAATCGCAAACAGTGGGCTGCAGGGGATACACCCACTAGGACTTATATATCAGGGCTATTGCCACGACACATGTACTAGCTCTCTCGGACAGAACCTGCCAAGCAAGTGAAAAGGCACGATGTCAAAATATTCCACTCGCAGTTTCAGCAACAGCTCCTCAGATGGTCTGCTCAGCATGCCTTCTGCAACTCTGATGAGCTCATCCCGACTCTATTCTAGCACAGCCCCCCGTAGAGCCATGAGCATCTACGGGGGTGCTGGGGGGCAAGGCACCCGCATCTCCAGTGCCAGCTACTCCATGCCCCTTTCCAGCGCAGGCGGAGGAGACGGCTTTTCCTTCAGCAGTGACAGCTCCTTGGCCTCTAACGGCAAGCAGACCATGATAAACCTCAACGACCGTTTGGCCATCTACCTGGAGAAGGTGCGCACCCTGGAGGCCTCCAATGCCACCCTGGAGAAGCAGATCCGTGAGTGGTATGAGAAGAAAGGGCCAGCTGTCCGTGACTACAGTGGCTACGAGAACACCATTGCTGGACTGCGCGCACAGGTAAAAGGAGAAGAGATGGAGCTCTTAAAGCAGGCTTTCAGAGGGTTGTACAGGTGTTTTACCTATTAAATAGTTCATTAAAGACTGGAGTAAACACTTTGAAAATACATTATGTGCTTTAAACTTTTAATATAGTTTTTATATAATATTACAATTTAGTAAAAATGTGTTGAAAAATGTAAAAGTTGCTTATGGTACTGCCTGTGACACGGGAGAAAAACACACATACTTTGAATAAAGCTATCTTGAGGGTAGTTAAACAAAGGAGAACGTGAACAAGGTCTGTCTTCTGATGAGCGCTAAACAATAGAATGAGTGGAAAAGCAATAAACCATGGAATGTAGCAAACAGACTGTAGCTCACACTTTGCATAGATATTCAAAGCTCTCTTTGCATACGCCATGAAAAACATGTTAGTTAACTCTGAGTGTTATTGTCTACTACTACACATTCGTGTTTAAAAAGAATATAAAAACAATAGACAGTGCATTCGTTTTTTGATAGATGTACAGTAGTGTGCTCATTTATTAGAGCACCCCATTGCTTCTGTAGTTTTGATTTGTTGTGCATATGAAATCAATCCATTGGAACTGAAAATCCTGGAAAATTAGTGATTGTCAAATTTAATTTATGACTTACGTGCAATTAAAAACAGTAAGAAGAAAGGAACACATAGCCACACATGGTAAAATGCAGGAGACTTTTTTTAGAAGTTGTTTAAGATGCCTAATTAAAGCACAAAGCAACCTAACATTTTCACACAAGGCCCTATTGTTTTACTGATTAATATATTTGCAGACGACTGTATGGATCCCAACTGAAATCTTTAGAGAACTATAGAGGAAATACTATTTAGAAAACACAGCATCTGGAAGACCATGCTCTTCAAAAAGTTGCCTGAAGGAAAGCTTGCTGTCATAGAAATGCGTGCTGTAATTTGAGATCCTGTGCCGAAACCTGTTATGAAAGTCAATGGCAATAGATATGCAGAGGTATTCCAGTAACCTTGCTTTACAGTACCAGCAGCATTCATTGGAGTGTGAAATTAGTTTTGTTAAGCCACGAACTGGGGCTTGAGAGATTTGAATATCCTCATTCCCATCTAACGGGTTGTCAGGTGCAGGCTAACTCCACCCCTGCAGGATATAGGGTGCGGCTTTCTGTTTGCATAGAGAGGCACGCAGATCCGCTATAGGGCTGGGAAGCATTAGCAAACAACAAGTAATAAGCTAGGCTTTGAAAACCACAGATTGCCTTTCTCACTGTTTTGCTGATTTGTCAAGTACATTGCTACAGATTCCAGGGTCCAGTTTCACAAAGTATATATATATACTGTTATATATATATATATATATATGAGTTGAGTGGGGGACGGAGGGGGGTGATGCTGGGACGCCAGAATCACCGTCGAGTCCTCTTGAGGTGTCGTGGGCTAGTCGACGAAACACTGAGGATGGAAGGTGCCCACTTGAAAACCCCAGAGATGTACCCTACTTAGCTCAATCCAGACGGTTGTCATGCTGATGCGCTGGGGAGGCCGCACTTTGGTTGATCCCCGGAGCCAGCATCGCAGCCGTTGTGTGTGCTGATGCGCCAGGGAGGCAAAATAAGCTGATCCCTGGAGCCAGCATTACACTTCAGCCATTAACACCAGACAGAAGGATATCTACATCATCATATGGAAGGAAACGTAAATGGATGGAGACACATATGGATCACATTAGTTTACTGTAAAGCTACGTCTTAGTTGGTGCTTATCTTGGCGAGAGCCAAGTTTAAATCAGCATGAAGTTTTAACATCTACTCTCGTGTAATGGAAATCATTCTAGATAGCTAGATAGATAGATAGTACAGAGAATTCACAAACAGCAAACAGCTCTCTATCCAAGGAGAATCAGGATCCAACAGGATACTCATCAATCACCTAGAAATACTTCATGAAGAAGAAAAGTCATTGTTAAACAAAATTTTTTTAATAATTAGCTACAATGTTTCAGCTCCTGCCTTCTTCAGATAGCTTGGTAGAAATAGCTAGATAATTGGGGATGTGGAGGTACATATATATATGCACAAAAGACCTGTCCTTTTTTAGGGGAAATGTGCCGCAATAATTTTGCTTTATTTGTCTGACAGATCAGCGCAACTTCCCACGAAAATGCCAAGATCCTCCTACAGATTGACAACGCCAAACTGGCTGCCGACGACTTCAGAATGAAGTGAGTTGTGCCACTGATTCCAGCATTTGTCTCCTTAACTAACCCATTCAGACAGCCAGGTGACTCTCAACTGACCGTCAGGGAACCAAGACCTAAGAGATAAAGGCTAGTGAATATGGTAGCAGCCGGTACACAGTCCAACTCCTTCTCTCTGCGTTGGGTGCAGGTACGAGGCTGAGCTGGCAATGAGGCAGTCCGTCGAGGCTGACATCGCCGGACTGAGGAGGGTCCTGGATGAGCTAAGTCTGGCCAGATCCTCCCTGGAGACGGAGATCGAGGGGCTGAAGGAGGAGCTGGTCTATCTCAAGAAGAACCACGAGGAGGTGGGTACCTGCCACAAGTCGGGTTGTTGTAATCCCTACAGGACGAATAAAAGGTTGAATAAAGCATTGCAAAAGCAATGGCATATTTTAAATGAGAGAAGACCCTGCAGAAATGCAGTGCAGAACTACCAGTTTGCACAGAAGCATATTATAAGTTGAGACAATGGTTGGGGTCAGTGATGGTTAAATACTGTGAGCGCACTTGAGAAGAGAACTCGGTGCTGAGCACAGCTCTAAGGTGTGCTGTTATCAACAGAGAGAGCTTTCTCTCCTCAAGACAAGGAATTGAAAAACTGGGGTACATCTGACCTTGTGTTGGTATGTTCTGTGTCTCGAGCAACATTGCAACTCACACCAAGACATTGATAGTGTTTAGATATTGTCAGGTAAACAGAGTTCACAGCGTTCAGCTGCACACAGACACACACGTTTAGGTAAGATACATAAGACAGGCACTTGAGAGTGCGAGTGAGACAAGCTACCTGAATCCTCTCCCGACGACAGACCATCTCCGTACCTGAGCTGTCTCCCAGAACATTAGCTAACTGCTCATTATCCGAGTTCTGTTTATAACTAGGTGCCACATTTGTTGTGTCTAATGATAAATGTTTCAGCTATATGTGTGTAACTTTTGAATACTAGAATCAGTAAATGGAAACTTACTAACATAGCGATGGGTGTCGTGCACACTCATTTGCGGAGATCAAATTAGTTTCCTTACATCTGTTACAGTACAGTTCTGGGATCTTAGGAAATGGGACTGCATTGGTTGTTAGCATATCTCAAGAGTCAGTTTGCTAACTATTCCCTTCATCACCTGAATCAATCCCTCCTTTTTTTAAAATCCTCTGTAGGACCTCCATGCTCTGCGTGCTCAGATGGGTGGGGATGTCAATGTGGAGGTGGACTCTGCCCCTGGGGTCGATCTGGCCAAGGTCATAGCTGAGATCCGATCCCAGTACGAGGGCATCGCCGACAAGAACCGCCTGGACATGGAGGCGTGGTACAAGAACAAGGTGAGGAAAATGGAACAGAGTGGCAGGCGTCTTTTTATTTTGATTGGTTATCATGTAAATACAGTAGTGTGCATATGTATTCAAACACCCCATTGCTTCTGTAGTTTGGATTTGATGTGCATATAAAATCAAACCACTGCAACTGAAAATCATGGGGAAAGCGTCAAAATAGACCAAAAATTAGTGACTGTCTAATGTAATTGATGACTTTAATAGGCCACGCATGGAAGTGATTTAAAAATGACTTTTTAGAAGTTGTTTAAGATGCCTAATTAAAGCACAAAAGCACAAAGTGGTTAAACATTTTTCACACGCGTGCCTATTGTTTCTCTGATTACGGCCCGAAAAAAGAAATTCTCACACCCAGAGGTTTACATGCAGGTACAGTAGGTATATAAAGGATATAAATGACAAATCTTGACGTGTTTGAATACATCTGCTCTCAGGTTCACCTGTAAAACAGGCTAGTATTGTAAACTTCTGTTGTCAGTTTAACATGGAAATACCCACAAGAATGGTCCTTTTTTTGTTTTTCACCAACAGTCCTTTTTATGGGAAAAATACAGAATAAAGGAAAATGTAATTATTTGGAGGAATTAACCAGCCTTCCACAGTTCTCCTTTCTGTAAGCGATGAATTGCTTGCTCAACCCTGTGCAATTTGATCTCTGTTTCTCCAGTTTGATGCCCTCAACCAGCAAGTCTCCTCCAGCACAGAAGCCCTGCAGTCCAGCAAGACTGAGGTCTCCGAGCTGAAACGCACCATCCAGAGCCTGCAGATCGAGCTGCAGTCCCTCCTCAGCTTGGTAAGATTGAACGTGCGTGGCAGAGATTGGCGCCACCCAGTGGTCAACTGGTTTAACTGCAGGGGCACCGAGTTTGACTGGAACAAACACAGCTGGTTTGACAGACCATGGTTAATATTATTCTTGGTGTTTTCTCAAGTTAAGGCGGTCCAAATTTAGCACTAACCGGGGACTGTGAAACTAGCCATAGTTATTTGAAAGTGTTCTTCTCACAGTCGACATTTTCATGACACAATCCAAACTCTAAATCCAATGTGACCTAATACGGGATGATGGAGCCCCCTAGTGCGTATTAAATGCAACTACAGATAACTGTTTTACTACAAAAAGTCGACAGATTTTTTAAAATGTTTTATTTGATTTAAACTTTCAAATTAAATGTTACCTAAACATAGAATGAAGACTGTATAGAGATGGGAGATACGACAAGCGTCCCTTGAAGTATTGGCCGAGAAAACAACGTAAAGGCGAAAAACATTGGGAAAGATTTCTAGTCGAAACATTTCAATTGCATTATTTATAAAATATTTAACATGAAATTGGTAAGCTAAATGTATAACGAATTCCTCGACAGAAACAAGCGCTGGAAGGAACGCTGAGTGAGACAGAACAACGCTACGGAGCTGAACTTCAGCAGCTACAGTCCATCATCTTCAGGCTGGAAAATGAACTGAACCAGGTGAGAGAGGACATGAGGCGGCAGAGCGAAGACTACAAGGCCCTGCTGGATATCAAGACCCGTCTGGAGATGGAGATCGCGGAGTACAGGCGCCTGCTGGACGGGGAAGAACGGTACGCTTCGATAACTAAGTAACGGAGCCGCTTTAGACTAGCATCGGTTTCAGTGAAACAACCCACCGAATGTCATGTTCAGTTCCGCTCTCTCCCAGCAGCGCAGACAGAGCGCTTCGGTTTCATCGATGATACAGAAAAATGGAACGTGCGTCACTTTAGATGCCTCAATATAAGCCCCTATGTGCCAGTGAAAAAGGGTTAAGTGTCATTGCTACTGCTAACAACAGCGCAGCACGTCACTTATTTTCTAATTTGTGAAATGCAGAAAACGACTTGGTAATTAACTGTTTGTTTGTTCTCTTTGCTTCCCCACAGGGCCCCCGTTCCAAAAGGTAAGTGTCCATCTTCTTATTTTAGACATACCACAGTATTATGTATAATACCCTACTGGAAGTCGGTTTAATATAATCCTCACTTTCTGATAGCAAAAATACTATTTTGGAGATCAATAATTCTATTATATATATATATATATATATATATATATATATATATATATATATATATATATATATATATATATATATATATATATATATATATATATTTATTTATTTATTTATTTTTTTTACAGCACCTGTAGTGACCAGTACCACCACCAGAAAAGTGAAGACCATTGTGGAAGAGGTGGTTGACGGGAAGGTTGTGTCCACCCACGTGGAGGAAGTTGAACAGAAGATCTAGACCAAGGCATTTTTGCCCTTGCAGACCCTAAGCTAAGATGTCACACAAAAAAAAAAAAAAAGTCTCAAAAATGTCTCAAAGTGAAGTAAAATTAAATAAAGTAAAATTAAATAAAGTAATAACTGGCTTTGGAAAACAAAAAACCAACGTGTTTTTATTTATTTATTTATTTATTTATTTAAATGGAGTGTAAGAATTGCTTTGTTCCCTGGCTCCCTCTAGTGGCGATGCAAAAGACTGCATGTGCATACTTTTGTTTCAATAACATATTCTCATTTGTTGATACAGACACGCACAAGTCAATGTTTTGTCCTCTCATCCCAACCCTTGTTTATATGAACTGTCACCAAGTCTACAGCATGACTGATTTACTTTGTCTATATCCACATGCTTAACCCAGCACATACATTAATTAACTAGACATATATTAATTAACTAGTCAATTAACGAGTCATTAAAAGCGACTTACAAAGACTAGGGGGTGAACTACGCATCAACAACTGATGCTGCAGAGTCACTTCCAATAGGACCTCGTTTGTTTTACGTCTCATCCGAAGGACGGAGCACAAGGAGGACCAGTGACTTGCTCAGGGTCACATTAGAACCGGGGACCTACTGCTATCAAGATTTTTTCTTTAAGCACTGGACTAGCAAAACCAAATACACCGATAGGTGGCATACTGCCAATGCCAATGTGCAAAACAAAGTTTCCGATATTATGCAACGACACATAGGCAAGAACTCACCATTAAGGGAATATGTCCCAAATAAATACATTGGAAATAGAATGCCTTGTAAAGACTATTCGGAAACCTGATTACAATTAAATACAACTGAGCACCAAAAAAAAGAGACATCAGATCGAATACGTTTTATTACGCAATTACAGAATAGAATATGAGTCGTACGCAGCCGTATATTAATATGAGCTGTCCTGAAGTTAGCAGTTAATGATAGTAAACGTCCAGTCAAAACAGAACATTATTCGAGTCGAGATATCATTTTCTTTGATAAATAGTGAATACAGCCAAGGACTAATATCCTTCAATAACGATTCTAATACAGTACAGAATATAGCGCTACTTCCGTGTAAATTACACAAAATAACACAAAGGTTAGTGTCGTTATTAATTAGAATAGCCGATAGAAAACACTTGTAAACCTATTCCTGGGTTCGAATCCAGCCCTGGGTACTGTCTGTGTGGAGTTTGCATGTTCTCCCCGTGTTCGCATTGTGGGTTTTCTCCGTGTACTCCAGTTTCCTCCCACAGTCCAAAGACATGCTGTCCAGGTTGATTGGTCACTCTAAATTGCCCTCTGTGTGAGTGAGTGTGTGTGGTGCCCTGCGATGGGACTGGCGTCCCGTCCAGGGTGTAGTCTCTCCTTGCGCCCTGTGTATGCCGGGTTAGGCTCCGGCTCACCGCGACCCTGTAAAGGAGTAAGCGGTTATGGATGGATGGATAAAATAATATGTAAAAGCTTTCTAGGGACCGCGAATTAAGTCTGCCTGTCTGGTCGAAAATGTTTCTTTAAGTACAGGTGCTTAAGGGGCGGAGATTAAGATGCGGTACATTCCTACAGCGACCCGTCAGTCAAAATCACTACAGAACGCCTGTGGTCGTCATAGCAACCACGGCTTGGGCAACAGACTCACCTTTGCTAAACAAAATCCAAACCAACGTGAAGGCCAGGTAAGTAAAACAAACACGCTTAAATAAACACACAGCTATATTCGATACAGCTGTTTACACTGCGATCGATTTGTAGTGAAGAGTAATTATTAAAATGAAGCATGGAAGCCAAACAGCAATGAACAATCTTGAGAGCACCGTGTTTGTTGCAAAAGTCTGCCAGTCGTGTATTGTTGTTCCTTTAAGAATGTGATCACTGGTACAGTCACTTAAAACCTATTCATTCATGCCTAATGTGTTTGGAATAACTTTGGCAGTTAATGTTCAGTCTCTTGTCTGCTTGTTTTTGGCACTTGTAACAGTGTTCTTTCTCTCTTGCAAACAAATTGCCCCCCCCCAACACTTTTGGCATGCTAGATGTCTAGGAAATAATGACATGTCGATGACAGATGGGATTTCCTGTTGATGAACAAGCAGGTTGCAAGCGGTAGAGAATTGCCTCTCTCTCCCTATTCCTCTCATTGCGTTTCCCATACCTGCCAAAGTTGGAGCCTGAGTTGGGTTTAGAATCACGAATCCCACTGGAAGTGCCAGGCTAAATGGCGATCTGATGCGCAGGGCAATCAGTGCTTGAAATGATTCAAAGCTGTGTTATTGCCACATATATCTCTAGACGGAACATACAAATCTATGATTAGCGATGGATAACCGCACAGTGTGATCAATAGTACCTGGGATATTGGGAGTCCTCTTTCAGGTCAGGATGGAGATGACCGTCAAATGCTGATTGTGACTTTGTCTTACTTCCTAGGTAGTCTTTTATAGTCCCTTTGTTAAGCTTACAGCCTATGCATGTTCGAAGCTAATTGGTTACATTGTGTCAGGGCCTATGACGGACCCTGTTTCCTTACAGATAATCAGATCTCTAAAATCACTACATATAGTAAAGCATGCTTTTCCCATTTATTCTTGGCATAGTCTTGGCTTTATCCAGCTATTTTTGGTTGCAGGACACTCATTATTATTATTATTATTATTTTTTATTTGTTTTTACAGAAACTAGGGTGTGTGAACTATGCATCAGCTGCAGAGTCACTTACAATTACGTCTCACCCAAAAGACACAAGGAGGTGAATTGACTTGCTCAGGGTCACACAATGAGTCAGTGGCTGAGGTGGGATTTGAACCGGGGACCTCCTGGTTATAAGCCCTTTTCTTTAACCACTGGACCACACAGCCTCCTACTCATTCGTTACATTTCCCACAGCAGTAAAACAAAGCCTGTTATTACGCAGCTAGGCACAAAGACATTCTTGGCCTTGAGTCTTTATCTAGCATATACAGAGTAACAGAAACCAAAAGGCTCTTTCTTAATAGCATCTCTCTTTGGTCTGTACTACCACTTGTTCCCAGCCATCTCCAGCTTGCACAAATGTTCTTATCTAAGCTTCTCCTTTCTTGCCACCTTCAGTAAAATGAACGTTTTCAGAGACAGCTTTTCCATGAGCAGCTCCAAGGAGACCATGCAGGACCTCAACGCGCGCCTGGCCGCTTACCTGGACAAGGTGCGCAGCCTGGAGAGCGCCAACGGCAAGCTGGAGAAGCAGATCGGAGGGTGGGGAAAGAAACAGGGAGAGAGCGTCCGGGACGCGAGTGGCTATGAGAACGTCATCGCTGGATTGCGCGCTCGGGTAAGCGGGAGACAAGCATTCTTCTTCAGTGTAGCTAGGAGTGTGAGTTGTAACGCACGTTGAAGGAGCTGTAAGGTAGTTTAGGTAATGTCACAGCAGCACAAACTGTGACTAATGCAGGAATTCTCCAGAAAACTTAAAAAAAAAAAATATATATATATATTTCTTGTCTGTATATTTCAATATATAGTTTACAATACTGTGCAATAAAAGTAACATACTATGATACATCTTCTGTGACTTTTGTTGTATATTATATTTAATTAGCAGATGCCCTTATCCAGGGCAACTTACAATTGTCACAAGATATCACATTATTTTTACATACAATTACCCATTTATACAGTTGGGTTTTTACTGGAGCAATCTAGGTAAAGTACCTTGCTCAAGGGTACAGCAGCAGCGTCCCCCACCTGGGATTGAACCCACGACCCTCTGGTCAAGAGTCCAGAGCCCTAACCACTACTCCACACTGCTGTGCAAATCTTTCGTAAAATGAACTCGGAAACATAAAAATGTATGTTGTGTAACAATAAACAAAAACGACAATTTGAAAATCATTAAATCTCAAGTGACCAGCTATTTTACGGAAGTAATTCATTCTTAAAGGGAAAGTGCTTAATTTTTACTCTATCGTTATATCACTGACAGGCGTAATCGAAGATCTCTTAATCAGGGCTTGTTTATTTCCATTACACAGATGCACAAATCAATACAAAGTAACCATTTGTAAATGCATTCATTGACAGATCAGTGCTGCTTCCCTGGACAATAAAAAGGTTGCCTTGCAGATAGATAATGAAAGACTGGCTGCCAAAGAATTTAAACTCAAGTGAGTTTTATGTGTATTCTTATATATATATATATATATATATATATATATATATATATATATATATATACATCCATATATATATATATATATATATATATATATATATATATATATATATATGGAAATATTTGCTTGTCAGATTTGTTTAACCCTTTACAGCTATGGTCCAAAGTTTAGGATCACCTAGAATTTTAGGAAAAAAAAAAACTATATGAACATAATTTAGATATTTTATTTAGCATCATGTAATCAAAGAAACTACAACTCATTTTTGTCAGTTTTTCGTTATGTGGAAAACTACAAAGCGGTATGTAATTCAGTATGTTAACCTAACATTATTCAGGAGGTTTCGTTCGACTCTATGAAGCAACATTTGATATAATTCTATAGTGTGATGCAAAACATTTGGCACTGGTTAACCCCTGTGCCAAATTATTCCAAATTGAAGTACGACGAACAATCAAAGAACCATCGTCAGCTGAAGAAACAGGAGGAACCAGTGATAATATTTGTAGGTTTAATGACTACAGGAGGTTAGCTCAGCTTTGTCTCTCTGTGTTTGTTAAGGTACAAGGCTGAGCTGGCAGTGAGGAACTTCTTTGATTTCCACACTGCTGGTATGCAGAAGGTCCTGAGGGAGCTGACTCTGTCCAAATCGAGGCTGGAGCTGGAGCTAGAGGGACTGAAGGAGGAACTGGTCTACCTACAGATGAACCACAAAGAGGTGAGGTATAGAATTGACCCTTCAAATATGGAGGGCCACTAACACACACAAAGAATCCACTAATCAGTCTTTGCCTATATGCTGGAACTCTCAGGAATGCTCAACTCACACCCCAATGCATTCTGGTACATGTAGTCCTGCTTCTCTTAAAGAAGTGAAACAAGGAAAAGGTACCTGAGACAGGTAAAAAAAGTACTGCGGTGTGAGTTGACAATCCTGAACTCTCCAATACTGTCCCGGTGAACATGGAGTCATATGGGAACCCAAGTCAAAATTCTTCTGCTTACCTTATTGAACCTGTTTTGGGAAGGTAAGTATTATAATATAGAGCAGGGTCAAAAATATTACACTGAACGAGGTACTAGCTGGAACATTTGTCTACTTGACTGCTCATGTTCTTCATTCGTTTTCATCAGAACTCCCCTTGTTTTTGGTATATTACAGAAATGACCCAGAAATGGGTTAATTTTCGAAGGGCTGTTCGTGTTGCTGTTTCAGAGGGACAGTTTATTTAACGGGGGTCTGATTCGCTGAGACACCCTGTTTTTTTCATCATTGATCATCAAAATAATAAAATCGAGGGTAGTTCTGAAAACCAGGATTGGGTGCAGGGTTAGTGTGAAGCTTCTGGCGCTGACGCTGAATCAAGATTGATCACTTCAGATGTATTAGCTACAACAGTTCATTGCAATCAGCTAGTTCCCTTCTCTCTCTAAGCAGGAGCTCCTGGCCTTGCATGGTCAGATGCAGAGGGGCGGGTCGGTCAATGTGGAGGTGAACGCTGCCTCACAGCAGGACCTGTCCAGAGTCCTGGCTAAGATAAGAGCGCAGTACGAGGGCATCGCCAACAAAAACCACTGGGAGATGGAGGCCTGGTACAAAGGCAAGGTAGGGGGAGATGTTTGGAGCTGTACCCGTGCCGCCTTCTCAATATCCATACGACTGACATTCATAAAGCACCCCTGAGGGACTCGAATTCCCTCCAGCTACAAAGACATGACGGTGACGTCACAATCGGCCATCTATCCCTCTTCTCTTCATCAACCTTTTCCTGCTTTTCAATAAGGATCACAATAGACTGGGTTTTTGAACTGGGTTTTTTGTTAGTATGCAGAGTTACTTAGCGTGTAAATCTTTTTGCATGATATATGTAAGTACACAGGAGACTGTGTGGTCCAGTGGTTAAAGAAAAGGTCTTGTAACCAGGAGATCCCTGATTTAAATCCCGGCTCACTCACTGACTCACTGTGTGTGATCCTGAGCAAGTCACTTAACCTTGGATAAAGGCGTCTGCTAAACAAACACAATAATAATAATAATAATAATAATACACAATTATATCAGAAAAGAGTTAGGGTTATAGCGTGTAAAAAATTGACACATTAAGTACATTGTAATAATGCATAATAACATTGTAATTATGTGTAAGTACACATGTTATATAGGCAGTAATTAGAGACACAATGCAAGATATAACAGAGTTTTCTACTGTGCACTTAAACAGCCTCTGTTTTTTCAGTTTGGTTCCCTGTACCAGCAAGAGCCCTACAAAGCAGAAAGCCTTCAGCCCAGCAAGAATGAGATCTCTGAGCTGAAACACACCATGAAGAGCCTGCAGACTGAGCTGCAATACCAGCACACCATGGTGAGTCCGGACAGAATCCAGCATTTGCAATGAGAGCACTCCCTGTGGGACACTGCTGGGGTCGTTTTAAGATGATTATTATTATTTAAAAATCATATTAGATCTGATTCTGATTACCCTTTTGAATTATTTATTTATTTATTTATTTTTTGAGGAAGTTACGTCAACATCCTTATTCTAATACAGAGCAGGACAACCCCCCCCCCCCCCCCAAAAAAAAAAAACAATACACCTAAGCACACTTTTCTTGCACCCCTGTAATTGGTAAACTAAAATATAGAGATATCAAAAATAAATAAATAAATAAATAAATCAATGACAAACATCTTGAAAAAAAGAATTACAAAAACTTCCAGTCGAAACGTTTTTCCTTGAATTAATTACCATATTCCTTCAAATTGAACTATATTCGAGTATAGCAGTGCCTGCATTAAAATCGCCAACACAAGATGTGACAACAAGCATTGTTTTTACTTTTCAAGAACACACACAGTAGCACATTCCTCGTCACTGAATAACATGCTGCTGTGTTGTTTGGTCTTGCGTTCTAGAAATCCGCGCTGGAGGTCACTGTGGCAGAGACAGAGGGCAGCTATGGCGCACAGCTGAGCCAGCTGCAGGTGTTCATCGACAGGCTGGAGGCTGAACTGGTGCAGCTTCGAATGGACATGGAACGCCAGGGCAACGAGTACAAGATGCTGCTGGACATCAAGACCCGTCTGGAGATGGAGATTGCAGAGTACAGGCGCCTGCTGGATGGAGAGGATAGCAGGTAACATTATATAGCTAGGTGCGTCTGTCAGTTCCAGAACTAGCATGAGCTTTGACGTAACGAACAGTTTGTTTGTTAAACGCAGTGTAATTAAAGACTAAGTAATTTTAAATTGCTGTTTAATTCGCTCTGGCGGGTTAGGGAAGCAAAACCGGAAGGGACTGTTTCTCCCAATCGGACCGCAGCGGACCCTACTGGCCATGCGTCCAGCGAGCTCAGAGCGGACACCTGCAGGGCTGGCCTTTGTCCTCCAGAGGCTGGTAGCTCGCTGACATCCGCTCTCAAACTCCTGGGTGTAGAAGAGGAAGCTGGCTCGGTCGAGGGATCGGAGGACACCCACTGAACCTTTAGGTCTTCTGAGCAGCTGTGTCAGGGAATTGGACATTCTAAATTGGGGAGAAAATCAGGGTGGGGGTGGGGGTAAAATAGTTGGGCAATGATAGCTATAATTAAACTTTAAAACCCTTAATTAGATGATAGAAACATGATCATATTTTTCTTCTTTCAGAGTATTTGCCATCACTTCGGAAATCTCCCAAACATCATGGAGTGGTAGGTGTTTATACTTAAATTATTATTATTATTTTTTACACAATGCTGGCTGAAATCCACATGGCACTCCTCTTGAATGAGACAAGAGGTTGTATTCTAATTAATTCGACTGCAATGTGTTTTTCAGAAAATCATCCCATCGGCCCCACCACCAGAAAAGTGAAGACCATCGTGGAAGAGGTGGTTGCTGGGAAGGTTGTGTCGTCACACACAGTGTCGAAGAAGTCGAGCAAAGATTTTGTCTCTGAAATGATCTGAGTGCGTGTCAGATTGATAACTGAAATTACAGAGATAACATTAAACAAAATAATTTTAAAATGTCAAAAAGCAGGAAACAGGTAACAAAAATGTCTACCGAAGAAATTTGGGTTGCAAAGTCGAATGATGATCATGATAGACTTGGTTTCCTTAAATTGGTCATGTCAAATGTAATTGTTTCGTCTCCTTCTATAGACAGGGTGGGGGAATTTCATGTGCAAAAAGTCCCTTGCATGTTTTTGTTCCAGTAAAGTTTCCTTGCATTTCTTTGTATTGTTCACCCACAAGCATTTAGCACAGTAGTATTTCATACCAAACTTGTTTAACAATAAAATATATACTATAATACTGTAGAAAGTTCCATCAGATTTATGAAATATAGGCATATAAGTTAGTTTACTTTTTTCCTTTTGCACGAACACCTATTAAAAAGGGGGGTGGGAATCAAATACCACAATGTGAAATCCACAATGCCTCCGGGTGTGTGGACCACTTTACTACAATTAAAAAGTATATTTTAAAACATGCCAGACCATGGAAAACCCTGCCTAATCCACAATTGTAAAAGTAAAAAAAAACAATAGATAAATAAATAAAGATAAAAACAATAGCAAAAATCAGCATAAAGATAAATGCCAAAAATAAAACCTAGATGTCGCCAGAGCCATATTTCTTTAATACCATGCAGAATTCGCAGTGTAATGAACTCTTTACAGTATTCTTTTTGTACACCAGGCGGCAGTATTTGAGTATTGTGTTAGCATGCCTATTTCAACTCATTTTAGTCAGTCAAGGCTGTTTTGCAAGCTATTTGTCACCACTGTTTTAAGCCACACACTTCTGTTGTCGTACAGTGTGCCATGTACAGTATAGTAAACAGTACAGCAAAACGTTAACTGAGTAATGTTTTGGAGCCTCGGCAAGACGTTACTGTGTTAACGTTTTCCCAGTGAGACCTGAGTGAGTTCAATAGGAGAGCGTGTTACGTGGCTTTTCCTATTGAACGATGTACACTTTGTGAGCGCTTCATAATGCTAGCAAGTCAAGCTTCAATAGATCGATTCATCGATCAATAGAAGATGTCAAGATTAAAACCCACTATAAAGTAATTAACCTCCTTGTGCTCCGTCCTTCAGATGAGATGTAAAACAAACGAGGTCCTATTGGAAGTGACTCTGCAGCAGCAGCAGTTGTTGATGATGCATAGTTCACCCCCTAGTCTCTGGAAGTCGCTTTGGGATCAAAGTGTCTGCTAAATGACTAATTAATAATAATAATAATAATAATAATAATAATAATAATAATAATAATAATAATAATAATGCCATTGTCCTCATTGAAGAACAGGCTGCTTTGTAATTTTTCTGAGCATTTGTAACTGGAATGTCCCAGTTAGTTTAATGTTCTAATACAGCTTGTTTTCTAATCAAAGAAACATGTATTTGGTTCTTAATGGCTTACACTTTTAAGTGACTTGCTCAGGGTCACCAAGAACCTCCTGGTATCAAGCCCTTTACTTTAACCACTGAACCACCAAGCCAACAACTTACTGTAATGGGTTAAGGGGAAAACTAAGGGGATATAACATGTTTAAGCAACTGGCCCTTGATTTCCCTTGGAAGATAGTCCACCAAGTGTTAGTTCAGCTTAGATCTAAAAAGATGGAAGAGCCTGCTCAAAGACATGCAGAGGGAATATCATACAGTATTTAGTCCTGGGCAGGTCGAAGGGTTTAAATATTGGGGTTCCATTGAAGAAGTTTCAGTTGCCAGCTTGGAGGGGTAATAATGATGTCTAATAAAGACATGGACAGAGATTTGGGAGGCTTACCCACCTCGCATTGCCGGCGGGGGTGTGTTTTCTTAAGTCTTTTATGACAGAGCACGAACCCAGCAAAAACAATCAGAGCAGTTTTACAGGTCACTCAAGAACTAAAATCATTTGGCGGAGGAGTGGGTTGTCAAATGTCAATTTCATGGTAAAATGACAATGAAGCGTGTCATATAAAACAAACCTGCTGGGACTTTCCAGGTGTAAGACATTACACTACAACGTCCAGGTGTTGAAATGACCAGGTGTTGACAAAAAGTCGCTTTGCTGCTGCCTGCCAAATTAACACTGTTGCACCTCAAGTATTTGGGTTTGGCTTCTTGTTATTGTGTAATGGTGTTCAGTAGGGTTTTGCTTTCTTTGTAATGGCAAAGTGTTAAACCCAATCCAAGTGTGCTGTAAACCTACTTCCCAAAAGAAAAAAAAGCTGTCATCATTTGGCATTTGGCTTCTCTTATAAACAAAGGAAAAATAACATCAGGTTACCATGACGATCATGTTCTGTGTTATATGTAAACTAAACAGTACTACTCGGTCCCAGTGAACAACATTTCAGAAAAAGAAAAATAATTCTCACCTTTTCCTCATGCCATTTTGGCAGTCGGGTAGTGTAGTTTTTTTTTTTTTTTTAGCCAGAGAAATTCTCCTATGCTGATCTGATTCAAGCATTCAAAATCCTAAAAGGTATAGACAATGTCAACCCAGAGGTCTTTTTTGACCTGAAAAATGAAACAAGGACCAGGGGTCACAAATGGAGATTAGATAAAGGGGCATTCAGAACAGAAAATAAGAGGCACTTTTTTACACAGAGAATTGTGAGGGTCTGGAACCAACTCCCCAGTAATGTTGTTGAAGCTGACACCCTGGGATCCTTCAAGAAGCTGCTTGATGAGATTCTGGGATCAATAAGCTACAACCAAACGAGCAAGATGGGCTGAATGGCCTCCTCTCGCTTGTGAACTTTCTTATGTTCTTATGTTCTTATAAACAGAGGTAAAATACCAGCACTTTAGGTTAATGATATAAAAAATTATCCAGTCCAAATGTTTAGAACATTTTTTAAATACTAGTAGTAAATCTACACTAGACTGCCCTAGCCCACAATTCCCACTATATAATATTCTTATAATAATGACGTAACGTGAGGTTACGTCACAAACGGGATTTAAACAGCTTTTTAGCGTGAGAAGGCGATTTACGCACCCTTTAAAGTCGTACAATGTTTTAGACACGCACTTCCTATAACGTGAGGAATGTGTGTGGTATGTGAGTGCGTCCTTTCATAAGTCATTACAGTGGAGAGACAATTTGAAGTTTCTAAACTCCGTATGTGACTATTACAAATGATTACTCAACTAAGAGCATGTGTAGAACCCATTTCTATTAAGAACTTTAGTGCCAATTGAGAACACAGGCTGTTTGTTAAGTGTTCTAATTGTTTTCTCTTTGTAGGCAAAAAGTATTTAAACTGAGTCAACCCCCCCATCCCAAGTGAGAAGTTTTGAGTGTGTGTGAGTTACAATTATTATTATTATTTATTTCTTAGCAGACGCCCTTATCCATGGCGACTTACAATTGTTACAAGATATCACATTATTTTTTACATACAATTACCCATTTATACAGTTGGGTTTTTACTGGAGCAATGTAGGTAAAGTACCTTGCTCAAGGGTACAGCAGTAGTGTCCCCTACCAGGGATTGAACCGACGACCCTCCGGTTAAGAGTCCAGAGCCCTAACCACTACTCCACACTGCTGCTCTGCAATTAAGAGCAAGATAAAATACAATCACTTCGATTCTAGCAAGTACAAGTATATGACAAAATACGATTCAATAACGGAGCAGATAACAGTGTCAGTGATAGCTACATCAGGATATAATTAAATACAAAATACTACAGATTAAATAACACTTGACAGATTACAGTACTCTAAAGTACAGGATTAAATGCAGTAAAATAGGGAGCAGATAAAAGCAAGTGATTGAAAACCGGCTTCTGTTTAACTGCATTGAGACTTTCTTTTTGCTTGAGCCGGTCGCGCTATTTTGTAACCTCGGAGATCCACAGCTGAAGTATTCTATATAGAAAAGTACTAAATTCAAATTATTACCTAACAGCTTTACCCTCCACGCTCCGCGTTAGGCCAATGTGTATTGTAGATGTTTTTTTTTTTTTTTACTTCTGGTGTGTCATTTTAAGGTTGTCGTAACAAGGAATTGCTTCTTTTAAACTTATAGTTTTACTGCGATTGTATCACTGCTGTACACTGATTGTGATACAGTTTGTAACGTGATAGTCTGACCAGTCTAAAGTGCCAGTTGCTTGGTGTTAGTTAATTATTTTCAGTATTGGTACACTTCACATTGTTGGCTTGTGATTTATGTGTGAATATATATGAGATCTGTTTGTTGTTTTATTAGTTTATTTATTTCTGTGTTCTCACTGATAATTGATTTGTGTTTTTCACCTTTGATTGTGGTTTGCTGTACACGCTGCTAAGGGCTGAGCCCTTTTACATGATAATTGTAGATGAATTGAAACAAGTGTTGCTACATTTAAATTGCTGCTGCATTGAAACTATTGCTGTCAAATTGAGCAATTGCGCTTTGTGCGAATACACTTTTTTAAATTGGTTTCGATCATGTGCTTGGGAGTGGTGCTGGTAATGTAAATGTCCTTGCTCAATAAGAACATAACCTAAGCGATTTCTTTTCTCCCCATTACCATCTTGGGAGCGGCGTAGCGGCTACAATGAAGTAATTTTTTAATAAGTGTTAAAACTTGTTACACATGTGTCCGAGGCAGGAAATTGTCACTTTTTAATCTTGCATCAAACCTCTGTTTGTCCTTCGTTAAGCAATACGTCCAATGACTGGCAAGCAAGGTATTTTTTATCTTCCCTCAATACATTACATTCCTGCTGTGCTCGGAGCACACCCTTGGCTATTGCATAGATTGCTGCCCCACCTGTGCGTGACTTAATCATAGTAACCCACACCTTCCTGTAAGTTAGGCTGACGTAATGGCCTTGGTAACATGACAATGGTTTAGAGGTCAGTGAGTGAATAGTTGAGAATTCTGTACAAGGAACTCAAAGTTGATACTTTGAGTAAGTAGCATGTTCTGAAAAATCTAGCTTTCCACGTGTTGCTACAACTGTTTAAATAACGAACCTGTCATTTCTTTTCATTGTTAACATCCTGACAACATTTTACACTTAACCTTAAAGTCTGTTTCAAAGCTTTTTTCAAAATGTCTGTTCTAGTGCACTGCTAGCGTAAGGATTATTGCCCACATTGTCAAGCAGGCAACACAGCGATAAAGCCAGAGGACTTATGTGTTTGTTTGTGTTTTAATTTTTTTTTTATCGTTTTTCCTACAGTGATTTAGAGCAGTGCTTCCCAACCCTGGTCCTGGAGGACCACCTACCCTCCTGGTTTTTGTTCCAACGAGCTCTCAATTACTTAATTGAACCCTTAATTTAAGTAATAATTTGTTTAAAT
The DNA here is from genome assembly GCF_902713425.1 of Acipenser ruthenus. Classification (NCBI taxonomy): domain Eukaryota; kingdom Metazoa; phylum Chordata; class Actinopteri; order Acipenseriformes; family Acipenseridae; genus Acipenser; species Acipenser ruthenus. The sequence continues at coordinate 1,509,161 of NC_081216.1, forward strand.
TTGACTTTTTTAAATCATGTAACTTACAAAAAGTTGGAGAATTCAAGTTCCTTATACAATTTCATGCTTAACTTGGAACCCCAACTAAAATAATTAAAAGGCTCTGATTAGGCAAATTATTAGTTCAATTAAGTAATTGCAAGCTCGGTTGGAACAAAAACCAGCAGGGCAGGGGGTCCTCCAGGACCAGGGTTGGGAACCACTGATTTAGAGGACAGATCTCAAACCCCAGTGCACTAGTAAGTGTAAATATTTGTTAGGGTGTTAACAATGAAAAGAAAAAATTACAGGTACGTTATTTAAACAGTTGTAGCAACACGATGGGGAATGCTCTGTTTTCCGTAACCCTGCTATTTACTCCCAGCACTGTTTTATTACAGTATGTATTTTTTGTTACACCACTTGATTTTTTTTACTGACATACCTTTACTATAAGTTAATACGCCCTGTGATGCCTTTTGTTGTTATAAAGGTTTTGTCTTGTGCTAACATGACAAATCCTATAACAACACTAACAAAATATTTCCTATTACTAAACGCCAAAAAGAAGTCATTCCCATGGTATAGAGATGAAAAACATGCTGTCTATGCTCTGCCGTTCATCGTCTTCTTTGCCAAATACATCGTCTTCTTTGCCAGGCAATATAGAGAATGCCTTACAGTATGTCATGTGACAATTCTGGAAAATACACAGTAGAGTGTAGGTGCAACTGAATCGCACAACCCTGTACACTCAGCCTTTGCTTAAAGATGGTGTTTTTTTGTTGGTTTTTCCATTGTTCACTTGTTTAAGAACAATCTGATGTTTCTCACAGGACAGTCGCTGTCATTTACTTCATGCTAATATTGAATTCAGCTTTGGCCTATATACGAGAGAGCAGTGGTGGGGACCAACCGCACTATAGCTTCACTGTAATATATCAGCCTTCAGTGCTTTTCCTCCACCAGGTAACGTGACTTTCCTATTGGCCCGGTGTTGACTGATATTTTGTTTACCATAACAGAATTTAAAAAATGTACAGAAGCAGTCGGAGGAATCAATAATCAATGTACTGTTGAAATTTTTGTGTGGACTTAAAGCAAAGAAAGAAATGCTGAAAAACAATAACACTATGGAATATTTATGTTAGGAGGCTTGGTAGTCCTTTGGTTAAAGAAAAGGGCTTGATACCAGGAGGTCCCCGGTTCAAATCCCAGCTCAGCCACTGTGTGACCCTGAGCAAGTCACTTAACCTCCTTGTGCTCCGTCCTTCGGATGAGACGTAAAACTGAGGTCCTATTGTAAGTGACTCTGCAGCAGCAGTTGTTGATGAAGCATAGTTTACCCCACAGTCTCTGGAAGTCGCTTTGGGAGAAAAAATGCATCTGCTAAATGAACTAATTAATAATAGGAAAGGTTACAAATGCATTTAAAGTGGTGAATATGGTCAAAGCCTTTTAATATCACTTGAAAGGAACTAATCGAAAAATGTGATGATACGCAGAGTTCACTAATAATCTGGTGAAATTTTGTTAAGCGCAAGGGTTAACTCTAAATGTATCTGTTAGTTCTGCAAATAAAGCCCTTAAGATTTTTTTTTTATGACGCCTCAATATAAAATAAGAGATTGATGTCTAAACATGACACATCTTCGTGTTTTTCTCACCACAGTGATGATAAAGCTCAGTTTTCTATGTGTTGAGCTTCAGCCAGTGTGACACGTCACTGGTCTGATTACTGGCACATCTAACTTAGGCCTACTGTCCTCAAAATAGGACGCAGCAGTTTGTAGCCAAAAAGCTAGATCTACATTTTTTTCTGTGAAGAAATACTGATTTTTTAATGCATCAAATTAAATAAATACACCTTGTATTCTGATTTTTTTCAAAGAAAAATGAATTTAGTACTTAAATGGGCTACGTGATATCAGCTATGTGATAATCCATGAACAACATGATATTATAAGGAGCTTGTCTTCATTCACTCCCATTATATTGTGGTCTGTATATTTTAATGACAATAAGTGTAGGAAGATATTTTATAAGAACTCGTTACACCCGATCAATTCAACATTTTATTTGCAACAAATAATCCATGGGCGTTTTTTCTTAAATACTGTTTTCAATTCCAAATATTTGAACATTTAAATTTTTTTAATGACTTCACTGGAAACAGGTCTTCAAAATGATCCTCTAAAAAGCTGTCATGCAAAGGTTAAGAAATGATTGCACCCAGTTACTTGTTGCAGTCTAACCCTCCAGGCCTTTTGCATTGTGAGACTTTTTGTCACTGTGTTTCCAATTGACTGTACCTCCCACTTCACAAGACAGCATTGCATTGCATTCCGCTGTCACACGGCATCTAAACAGTTTAGCTTAAAGAATGTTTGTGAACTCTCTAAGTATTTTACTCCACCATTTATATGAGAGTCTTGCAATACAGTAGATCTTTTTAAAAAAGAACTAATGATTCTGTAAATAAAACTGTACATAAAAAGTCTAAAGAGCCAAACTAACCTGATATGTGGAGTCCTGGTAGGTTTTAAGAGGTGAGTAGTTAATCTCCATAACTGTCTCCTGTCCTGTCCTGTCCTGGAGGGGCAACCCTAAATATATCCCCAAATATAATGCACATTTATAGCATTTGATTATAATTCAGCTATACCTAATTTAATATGTATCGTGGAGCTCTGCTACAAAGAAAATATTATTCAAAGACATCCACGACATATTATGTTTGTTTAGAGCATTAGAACTTTCTCTTTCTATATATATATATATATATATATATATAGAATTAGAGAGTATAATGATTTTGATGGAAGTTGGAAGTTATAAATGATAAAAAAATAAAAACATTTTTCAGGAAGTTCAAATGATAAAAGAAAAACATTTTTCAGGATGTTTCAGGAAAAAAAGCTTTTCTTTAGCTGTGTGTGTGTGCATATATATATATATATATATATATATATATATATATATATATATATATATATATATATATAATATCCTAAATTATACATTAGTTAAGGTTCTTAATTTACTCTAGTATATTTCATATTCAAGCTGTTGATTTTTCTCAGTCGCTTTAGACGACTGTGAGAAACTCAGGTATTACTAATATTATCATTCTAGATAAGATTTGTTCAAGACTAAACAAATTATCGATAACATCACCCCGATGTGTAGGTGTGTTATTGGGCATGGCTGGAAGAGTAATGGCATTTTTCTCTCTGATTGTTTACTGTCACGGCACCTGCCCCACCTTTTTATGAGAAATGTTTCTCAAATGTTTATTGATTTAAAAAAAAAAAATCCTGTAACCTACAATCCAACAGGCTTTTCGAATCCTCATTGACGAAGGGCAGTCATACAGAGCTTTAGCATTCTGCTGAGCTCAAGACTGCAAAAGTTACTTCTAACTCCACCCACACTAAGCATCTAAACACCTGGGGCACTACAACCTTGAAATTACCTACATTTGAAAACAATTACTCAGGGATGGATTCCGATGTCTTTGTTTCCTACCAAAAAAAGAGGATGGGTCAATGACAAAGTAGCTCACACGAAAACCCACTCAAACCTCTATATAAAAGGAGACTGGGACATATACCCTGCAGTTCAGTGCACCTCTTGCAGTGAAGCTTCTGGATCTCTTAGCAGTGACCGACCATGATGTCATACTCCAGCCAAGGCTCATTCAGTTCCGGGGGCACCTTCAAGACGTCCCAAGCGGGGTCTGGAAGTTCATCCTTCATGGCCTCCGGGGGTTCTTCCATGCGGAGAGCTCCTAGCGTTTATGGGGGCGCTGGAGGATTCGGCACCAAAGTCTCGAGCCAGTCCAGTTTCGGAGGGTATGGTGGAGGCTTTGGCATGGGAGGAGGAGCAGGGGGCTCTGCTGCCGGTGGAGACCTTGGTCTCTCCATCAATGAGAAGGCCACCATGCAGAACCTCAACGATCGTCTGGCTGCCTACCTGGAGAAGGTACACTCCCTGGAGACCGCCAATTCCAAGCTGGAGATCCAGATCCAGGAATTCCTGAAGTTGAAGATGCCACAGAGTGGACGGGATTATAGCGCCTACGAGAAGATCATCCATGACTTCCAACAACAGGTAATAATTACTTTTTTTTTTAATACCTATATTAATTCAGGACCACGGGGTTGGTCAATTCTTTGAAAAAGGTTTCACAGTGTCTTCTTATGAAGATCTGAAGCACCCATTTATTTGGTACACTTATCACATAAAGTGACCATACATTTGAGCTTATATTGTTTATATGTACTGTTATATACAAACACTGGCTTTCAAGACCACAAAAGTCTCTTCTTTTGGTAGCAAAGGAAATTTTAAAGAAGCAGGTGTTATTGAAAAAGAATGGTCAGATTTTTTGGAATTGGGAATGTACAATACTGCTTGATAAAAGTAACTTCGGCATAGCAACTTCCATCAGTTTTGAGCCATTTGCATTGACTGCTCATACAAATCCTAAGATACAATCATTTAAAATTAGCTGAGTTTGTGCGTGAAGGTGCATGCTTTTTTCCGTGGGGTGATTGCAATAAAACTCCAACATATTTTAGTCAAATTTTATATACATGGAAAATAATGTTTATCCTTCAGGAGGTGTTTATTGGTTGCTAGGCAGCTGACTCGAGCTGACATAAATCATTCTGACAGTCTAGTCTTCTAATCTCCACAGTAACAGTTTTTAAACAATAATTTGTAACTGTTACTTTTCACATATTTGCTGTCGGTGCTGATTTAGGTTACAGGCATCTGAATTATGGGTTGTGCTCCTGTTTCGAGATTATATTTGAGCTTATTATGTGAAATATATATTTTTTGAGATAAGGATGGTTGTGGTGATTTTTTTTTACAGGTTTCCTTGTGTTTGTGTACTTTATCTAATTTTAATTTGGGCATATAATTGATTTACAAACAATTTAATTGATCAAAGTGAAATCGTTTTTTGACGTAAAAATCTACTTTGTTTGTACAACTACAAAAGCATTATGAAATTAATTATTATTATTTATTTATTAGACACTCTTGTCCAGGGTGACTTACAATTGTTCCAAGATATCACATTATACACATTATTTCACATTATACAGATAGCACATTATTATTTTTACGTACAATTACCCATTTATACAGTTGGGTTTTTACTGGAGCAATCTAGGTAAAGTACCTTGCTCAAGGGTACAGCAGCAGTGTCCCCCACCTGGGACTGAACCCACGACCCTCTGGTCAAGAGTCCAGAGTCCTAACCACAACTGCTGCCCCCACTACTCCACACTGCTGTTTATGTTATATATATATATATATATATATATATATATATATATATATATATATATATATATATATATATATATATTGTTATGTTTATTTTCCAGATCAATGCTGCTCATCTTACAAATTCCAAGATTATCCTTCAAGTTGATAACGCAAAACTGGCTGCTGACGACTTCCGAATGAAGTGAGTTTCCCTGATAACAGTCTATACCGTGCCACCGAAAATTATTCACTCCTTTTTTGTTTTGTTTTTACGGTATTAGTACATTTCAGTATCCATAGTTTCATATATTTTCGTTTGGTCAATTTCCATGATCTGCTCAGAAAATTGCTTACATCTGTCTTTACATTTTAATTCCGAATCTGTTATAAATCTATTATAAACAATCAATACATTATCTATAGATTAATTATTGAATAAGGCTGTATTTTTTTTTTTTTTTAAGTATTTCACGATATCCGTGCTTGATAATTCACTGATGGTGAAACTAGAATTAAAAGGTGTACATGTACAACAAAATGGTCTACAGTTTAGCATTTATTGTTTTTCAGGGAAGCATTTAAATATTTAGGAACATTTTGTTTTATAATAACTCTGGACAAAATTATCAATTTTGAAAGTGACAACATTAATCATTACGTTTAATACCTATTTTAATACTTTTTTGGGGGGCTGCGAAATAAGACGTAGTGTGGTCTGTGATTTCTGAAGTAGCATGCATGGACTGTTCATGAATTTATCAAAACCAAGGAATTCTTCTCTTGAAAGAAACATTGTTGTGTCCTACAACCTGATTTAGAGTATATCCCTGTGCAGGTATGAGAACGAGCTTGCAATGAGGCAATCCATCGAGGGTGACATCGCTAGACTGAGGAAGGTCCTGGATGAGCTGACTCTGACAAGGTCCAACCTGGAGATGGAGATCGAGGGACTGGCGGAGGAGCTGATCTTTCTCAAGAAGAACCACCAGGAGGTATGAGAAACACAAGCACAGGAGAATCTGCTGGTTCAGTTAGGAAACTCAAGCCATATTTTATTTATTAAAGCTTAGACTGGACAACACTACCGCATTATACATATTTTTACACTAAATTCTCGCCTTTCGAGGTAGCCCATAAATTAGCTCGCAGATAAAGGGAGAGACTGACCGTAGGGAAGCCATGGGCAGGGGGGGCAGGATAGCTGCCCTCCTTCTTTAGCCAAAAAGCAGGTGGAGGCTGGGGAGGAGGAGGCGAACTCTGGCGCACAACAAGGGACGTAACGGATTGAGGCAAGATATAAATCCCTTTCTTGACGATCATTGGGCGTATTGCTTATCGAAGGACAAATAAAATACCAGCTATTCGACTGACGATTTGATCTGGTATTGGAAGCACCTTAAATATGCCTGATGTTTACGTGCTTTGATCCAAGGTTAAAAGCGAGTTCCCTGCCTGAACCAACCCCCTGAGCAATTTCTCTGGACACTAGTTGAACTTGACCTGAATGTCAAATCCGCACGATTGGCTCATGATAATCAACCTCTTGCTTTGATGGCTGTCTTGTGCAGGAGCTGGCATCTCTCCGGGCTCAGACTAGTTCTGGATCGGTCAACGTGGAGGTGGACGCTGCCCCACAGCAGGACCTGTCCAGAGTCCTGGATGAAATCAGAACGCAGTACGAGGGCATCGCTGCCAAGAATAACCGCGAGGTTGAGGCCTGGTACAAGGACAAGGTGAGGAGCCCCTTTTGGTTGTTCTTAGAATGCAGTTTATCCAATGCCCTCTAGGGGCACTGTAGAGCATTGAATCAGGGCTGTTTATAGTCAAAGAGGCCATTATGAAATTATGAAAGGCAAAATGTATTTATTCATTCATTAACCAGGAAGTTAACATTTTATGACTTTATGCCTACTACCTATCATAAAAATAAAATAAAAAAAACATCAAATGATGTTTTGATACATTTGCATTGCTTTGTATGCACAGTAAAAAAAAAAATATTCATAGATTTGGTAGATGACTTTCTTAATATCTTCATCAATACTGTTTGTCAATTAATTGAAGTTTAACTCACTAACATTAACTCGCTGATTGTTCACTCGCTGCATAACATGAGCAAACTACCACAAGCCACTCGCTTTCTTCTCGAGGGCGGAACTGCGCTACAGTCAAAACATTCCCTCTGGGAAATACTGGGAATGTTACTGATTTTACTTTTAAACATTGTACCTGGTTTCACTTTCAGTTAACAATAAATGTTACTTAAACTTTCTAATTAGTGTAACTTCTACCCCTTGATAACCATTTACATATAACCTACATGTGTAAACTTCTTAGAGTTTTGCATTGCTGTGTTTTACAGTTAGCAATGCTGTATTGTATGCAGGTGGTTTACCATACAGCTCTTACTCCGAACACTACCTACCCTGCTAACTTCATGTGTTTCTTTCCACCCTGCTGTCTTGCAGTTTGACGCTCTTAACCAGCAGGTCACCTCCAGCACCACCGAGATCCAGACCAGCAAGACTGAGGTCAACGACCTGAAACGAACGCTGCAGGGCCTGGAGATCGAGCTGCAGTCTCAGCTCAGCATGGTGAGAGAGAAATACACTATATGACAGCTGCATCTCCCTGTTCCGCACTGTTTTAAAAGTCGATTGGAAGCTAATTTTCCTCTCATGCTGTGCCGAGGCTGTAAACTCTAAAAACAGTCAGGGGCGGAAGTTAATTGCTGTCGATTGGTACATTAGTTGTAAAGGTGAGGGAAGGACAGCTTTTCTTGTTTTGAAATCAATGCGTTAATACATGTATTTAATAACTGCTGATTAAATACTCTATAAAGGCAATTATGAGTATGAGTACCAGTATCACTACACTCCTAGCGGTCAGTGTTTTTTTTTTTCGCTGTGAATGTACTTTTAGTCACTTCACTACCAAAAAGACACAAATTGTGCTCGAGAAGGTACAGAGAACTAGGCTAATCCCAGGACTTAATGACACAAGCTACAAGGACAGGTTAAAATAAATAAATCTCTTCAGCTTAGAAAAAACAAGGGAAAGAGGGGGCTTGATTAAAGTCTTTAAAATCATAAATGGTCCAGATGAAGTTAACTCAAGACACGACTTCAAATTTAACACAGAGAGAAGAACAAGAGGGCATAAATGGAAGTTTGTAAAGTTTAGAACAGAAGGTAGGAAGCACTTTTTTACACAGAGAGTTAGAAATGCATGGAACAGCCTTCCAGGTGAAGCAGTAGGATCTAAAACACTGGGAACATTAAAGCTAGACTAGACTAGATTCTGTGCCCCCCACCCAATAAGGGAGAATAGCGCGCTAACAAGGGACGAGTCTTGATGGGCCAAATAGCCTTTTCTCATTCTCAAACTTTTCTTGTGTTTTATGTTCTTATAAGACCTAGGACTGTTAGTTAACTATAAGTGATAAGCAGAAAATAAGATTAAAATGTTAGAGTGCCCTATTAATGGCAAACATCCCAAATGACCTTTTTTTTGGTTCCCAAACTTTTCTTCTGTTCTTATGATTTGTTTTACCTTCCTCCCACGCCTTCCAGAAAGGGGCTCTGGAGGGCACACTAGGGGAGGTGGAAGCCAACTACTCCAACCAGCTCAACAGACTGCAGGCGATGGTGAGCAGCCTGGAGGCAGAGCTCATGCAGGTGCGCGCCGACACTGAACGCCAATCCCAGGAATACCGGATGCTGCTGGACATCAAGACCCGTCTGGAGATGGAGATCGCGGAGTACAGGCGCCTGCTGGACGGAGAGGGTGGCAGGTGAGGACAGCACAGGCTTGTCTACTCGCTTTTAACTTCAAGTCTGCAAGCAGAACAATCAGTTCATGCACAAGGGTAGAGTAGCACATGATAATTACATTCAGAGATCCATTAGTAATTAAAATTTTTGTTTAAGTGAATTATTATTATTATGAATCAGTCATTTAGCAGACGATTTTATCCAAAGCTACTTCCAGGGATTAGGGGGTGAACTATGCATCACAACTGCCAGTAGGACATCCGAAGGTCAGTGAACAAGGAGCTTAAGTGATGTTCTCAGGGTCACACATACAGTGGCCGAGCTGGGATTTGAACCAGGGGCCTCTTGGTATCAAGCCTCTTTCTTTAACCATCGGACCACCAAGCCTCCATGAGAAATAACATGTCTCCTTTGTAATTTAGCAGCAGCAACAGCAGCAGCAAAAGCAGCAGCAACAGCAGCAGCAACTACAGTGTTACAGTCAACAAGAGCACTGAAATAACGAAAGTGAGCCAAACTCAGCAATCAGGTGAGCCAAACGTTTTATTTTATTTTAATGCATTCCTTACAGCCTCACAGCGTAACCCTTCCTCATCCTTGCATCATCTTTGCACAGTTTTTGCGTTTTAAACCTGCTTTTATGGTCCTTTGTGTCTGTGGGTATTCGCATACCTGACAATCTCACCTGATACCCACTTTGTATTGAATTGGCATTAGAGGAATGCTATGCGTTATGCCAACAGGATTTGGTGTTGGGGGGGATTTATAACACTTTCTGAAAATCTCTTACTTTTAGGAGGCACTTCTTCATTGTCGTCTTCATTCACCAAACCCCTGGTGGACTCAAAACCAGCACCAGCAAAAGTACCAGCACCAGCACCAGCACCAGCACCAGCACCACAGGTCCTGAAAACCAGAAAGGTGAAGACCATTGTGGAAGAGCGAATCAACGGAAAGGTTGTTTCCACTCAAGTGCAGGAGGTGGAAGAGAAGATGTAAAACAACCAACACTTTCTATCTTCTATCTACAGCTTCCTAATACTAAATATCACCCCTGTTAAAAACCCTATCGTGCATCTATATATATATATATATCATTCACAATTGCAATTTCTGCTAAGATGATTTTTATGAACTATCCCAGCATGCCTTTTTAACCACTGGGTGTAATTCCAAAGGCTTATTTTCTAAGAAACACCACCATCATTGTGCAGCTGTTATTGCTATCCCCTTTGAAACTAATTGAGTATTGAGATTGTTAATTTACTAACTCGTCATGGTTATTGTTGCAGAGGGGGCAAAAAAATATAGTTGCACCCCCCCGCCCCCCCTCCCCCCCCCCCTCCGGGGTCAGTTCTAAAACCACATGACTTTAGAATTCAGCATTGGGAGTCTTTTCAGAAGCAGTCCCCCTGGTTAAGAAAATGAATTAGTTAGTAACCCTTTGTATACCGTGATTTTAGGCAGAAACAGCAACATGTGAAGGTGGTCAGTCTTATTTTAGAATCTGGGGTGTATGGCAACTACCTTTCTCTGTTTTTAAGTAATGTGTTTTACAAGGTCAGAGGGTTTAAACCTGTATGCAAAACTTTGAAAATGAACTCAAACAAAATAAAAATAATTTCAAGCAATGTTTTGTCCTTTTGGTTATTCTTATTGTTTGATTGATATATATATATATATATATATATATATATATATATATATATATATATATATATATATATATATATTTTACAAAATATTTCCTTTTGAGCTACAGATTTAACATAATTCCTTGTTTTAATATTCAATATATCATGTACACAGTGTAGTTCCATACATACATAATCCGTTTTATGAAAGTTTACAGTAAGTAGGAAGCAGTGTGGTCCAGTGGTTAAAGTCCAGGGCTTGTAACCAGGAGGTCCCCGGTTCAAATCCCACCTCTGCCACTGACTGACTCACTGTGTGTGACCCTGAGCAAGTCATTTAACCTCATTGTGCTCCATCCTGCGGATGAGGTGTTCAATCAATGTCCTATTGTAAGTGACTCTAGTTCACAGCCTGCCTCTGTAAAGCACTTTGTGATGGTGTTCCACTATGAAAGGCTATATGTAATATACGCCATATACATCCAATCAGAGTAGTCTCATTTCTAGAAGCACCCCTTGATTTCATTTTTAGTTTCAGTAAAGATAGGAAAGACAGAAGATCTGGAATTATAGTCGATCACATATCCCTCCAGATGATTCAATATTCTTTGGTCTAGACTCTTATTATGTGAAATTAACACGTGTTTGAAAAGGGGAATGCAATACTTCAGTTATTTATCTTTCCAAGTAATTAAACTGCATTTAACAAGAAAAAACTGATTTCAACACCAGCTGTCAAATTCCATTTGAACTAAACTAACACGTCAATAGCACGGACACACACATGCATTCCTGTTCATGAGAACTAAATGTGAATGCTTTCAATCAGCTAGAACGCATTAATGTCTGTGTACAGTCTTGACATCCGCCCACCTGCAAATTTCGAAAGCACATTTAGCTATTTGCATTAATGATCCTATTTGGGTGTCTTTTCAACCGGGAACCCTTTACAGATCACGCAGCTATGCATTGCATTATATACTACCCACCAGCAGAGGGCTTTTCAAGATAAACCCATTCACCAGACCTGGATGTGTGAAATATGACCTTGTTATACACAAAATCAGCAATCCAACCGAGAACCGGTCTGCAACATAAACAAAAATGTTGCAGAAGTGGTGATATTCAGCAGGCTTGGCTGCATGTTAGTGCTTTCATACTTACTCACAATAACAATGAAAGCTTAACAAACCCATGAAAACATGTGGTAACTTAAGCTTTTAAAGCTGATTTATAGTCATCTTAAACCATCAGAAAGTTTATAATAAGCGGTTTAAAATGATACTGAAGCTGAAAAAGCCCAAGGAAATGGATTTTGTAAACTTACGGGGCAATGTGTGCGATATATGTGAACTGTGTATTGCTCAGCATAATTTGGGGGTGTGGAGGTGTGAACAGAAAATAAAATCTAAATAGTTATCAATACATTTTCAAGTCTTTGTGTTAACTAGTTATCGATTCCCAACTAATATGATTGAAAGAAGTTATTATCAAGTTGTTTCGTTATTAGTTCATTTTATTATCCTAATTCTTGTCTCAACCCTTAAGCTAAAAGTGACAAATTATGGCGTGTAATTACTGTTCGTTATTGCAATAAGACAGTGGTTTGTTTTTTACTGCCCTGGGCTGGAGGAACCACTCTTTCTCTCAGGAGGTGAAGGAGCAGCAATGTACAATACTGGGCCCTTTTCCAGCTTCCAGGTGTTTAGAACAATTTCAGAGACACTTCTTTCATTTTATCAGCGACCATAAAAACAGATGGGAGAGTAGTCGAAAATATTGGAAGACACTCCTTGATGTGATCATATTTTCTGTGGAGAGCTGCCAGAACAAAAAGTCCTGCAACCAGTGACCTAAAAGGAGACACGCCCCCCCCCCCCTCAGCCAGAGGCACCAGCGACCCTGCACATTCTGACATGTATTTAATTTTTAATTGCTTAGTACCTCCCACTTATCGGAAACTATATATATATATATATATATGCATTCGCTGATGTGAGGATGAAAAGCCACCAAAGCACTGCTCTCTTTCTCTCTCTCACCCTGGAATAAGAAAACCAGCATGTCAACGCTCTCCCTCAGAAACTACTCCTCGAAGCAGGTTGCCAGTTTGACCCGCTCCTCGTGTGGAATGAGCAGCCAGGTGTTTGCCCGGCATGCGCCAAGCGTATACGCAGGTGCCGGTGGCTACGGTGCCCGCATCTCCTACTCTGTGTTCTCTAGCGGTGGTGGTGATGGTGGTGGCTTTGGCTATTTAAGTGGCCTGTCTCTGGGGGGTGGTAGCGGTGGTGGTTTTTGTGGTGATGCTGGTGGTGGTGCTGGTGGAGAGCTTGGTTGCTCCATCAACGAGAAGACCACCATGATAAACCTCAACGACCGCCTGGCCATCTACCTGGAGAAGGTGCGCACCCTGGAGGCCTCCAACACCACCCTGGAGAAGCAGATTCTCGAGTGGAGCCAGAATCGTGTCATTGTCACCCAGGACTACAGTGCCTACTGGAAGACCATCGCTGAGCTCCAGGGCAAGGTAAGTCCACATCCTCAATTCTGTATGCATCGGATTTGTAAATAAATCAGGCAGATTAGTGATTGTCTAACTTAATTGATTACTTTAATAGGCCACACATGCAATTCATTTTAAATAGTAAGAGAAAAGCAACACATAGCCACACATGGTAAAATGCATGAGACTTTTTAGAAGTTGTTTAAGATGCCTGATTAAAACACAAAGAAGTCTAACATTTTCACACACAAGTGCCTATTGTTTCTATAGCACTGATTACTGAGCAAAAATGTAAATTCTCACCCCCAGAGGTTTTCCTGCAGGTAGGTATATAAAGGTAAATAAATGACAAATCTTCAGGGGTTCCAATACATTTCCTCATGATTGTACATGGTGTGGAAAAATGAAAGAAGGGGGCTTTGGGAAAAGCAACACCTCTGACAGCGATAGTCTCTTAAGCATTCATGTCTTTCAAAGTTGCGCTTTCGATTGCATGCTTTGGCAGCTGCAGTGTTAAATTTATTTTTTTCGTATTTCGTAGTTAAGTTACAAGGATGTTAAAATCCAGAGGAACTCTGAATAAAGGTTCTCTTCCTGGTGTTACGCGATGCTCCTTATTGCTCTCTCTTTACAGATCGCTGTAGCAAACATGGACAATGCCAGCATTATTCTCCAGATTGACAATGCCAAACTAGCAGCGGATGACTTCAGTGCCAAGTGAGTTTTCCATTCTGGTGTGCCTGTTACTGCAACAAATAATTCTGTAGAATAAATATGTACTATAAATGATGCATGTTGGAGGAGTTGCCCTGCCAAGAAAAAAAACTAAACTTATGCATTATAAAATAAATACATAGATTAAAATTAACATGGTAGACTTGTGCATGCAGTGACTGAACAAATACAGAATATAGAAACTGTTATTAGTGTGAGATCCCACAGTAAATCAGCAAAAAACAAAAAGAGGTTGACAAACCACCACAGTAAATTATTGAACCCGGGTTCAAATCGGGTATTTTTGCAAAGCATGTGTAAATGTTGTTCCAGCTTGCTCTGTGACATATTTATGAATCTACTATGCATCTATAAAGCATTAATTAAACAGAATGGTGGTGGGCTACAAACCTCGCTGTTTTAACAGTTATAGAGTCTCTAGTTCGGACATCAAACAACGGTTGGTTGTGCGAGGAATGTTAGCCTTGGAACTGAGCTTTTATCTTGGGGTGCAGGTACGAGGCTGAGCTGGCAATGAGGCAGTCCGTCGAGGCTGACATCGCCGGACTGAGGAGGCTCCTGGATGAGCTGACTCTGGTCAGATCCTCCCTGGAGACGGAGATCGAGGCGCTGAAGGAGGAGCTGGTCTATCTCAAGAAGAACCACGAGGAGGTGGGTACCTGCCACAAGTCGGGTTGTTGTAATCCCTACAGGACGAATAAAAGGTTGAATAAATCATTGCAAAAGCAATGCCATCTTTTAAATGAGAGAAGACCCTGCAGAAATGCAGTGCAGAACTACCAGTTTGCACAGAAGCATATTATAAGTTGAGCATATCACAGTGTCAGTTTGCTAACTAGTCCCTTATCTCTTTGCTTGGCTTTTTGTTTTAGGAGCTCCTGGCTTTGCGTTCTCAGGTGGGCGGGACGGTCAATGTGGAGGTGGACGCTGCCCCACAGCAGGACACGTCCAGAGTCCTGGAGGAGATGCGCATGCAGTACGAGGGCATCGCCGACAAGAACCGCCGGGAAGTGGAGGCCTGGTACAAAGACAAGGTAAGGGTCCATGTCTGGGGGACAGTCAGGGTCAGATACAATCAATTTCCCAGACACGAGAAAGCTATGGCAACACTTTCCATCTAAAATACACACATATATATATATATATATATATATATATATATATATATATATATATATATATATATATATATTGAAAAAAAAAACATATCATAAATAGGAATCTTAATGTGGTACAATTGTGCACACTGTGACTGAAGGGGATATATCTATATCTATCTATATATATATATATATATATATATATATATATATATATATATATATATATATATATATATATATATATAGATAGATAGATAGATAGATAGATTTTTTTTTTTATTTGAACAATTGCTCCAAAAGTAGTAAAATCCCAAATAAACAGGTAATATAGGAAGATAATTGATTAAAAAAAATGATATCAGGAAGTTTCGGACTACAAGTGCTTCTTCAGCTGGACGGAAAAAGGAAGGACTTGTAGTCCAAAACGTTCTGCTATAATAGATTTTTGAAACGTCAATTATTCACATTTCTATGTGGATTGAATGTCATCATGGAATACAGGAATTCGAACCATGAATGCTAATTGAATATGTTTTTATTTCCCTCTCACAGTTTGAGGAGCTGAACAAGCAAGTGACCACCAGCACAGAAGTTCTCCAGACGTCCAAGAGTGAGATCTCAGAACTGAAGAGGACGCTCCAGGGACTGGAGATCGAACTGCAGTCTCAACTCAGCATGGT
This sequence comes from Acipenser ruthenus, assembly GCF_902713425.1. Taxonomy (NCBI): domain Eukaryota; kingdom Metazoa; phylum Chordata; class Actinopteri; order Acipenseriformes; family Acipenseridae; genus Acipenser; species Acipenser ruthenus. The sequence goes on from NC_081216.1 coordinate 1,524,851, forward strand.
AAGCAGGAGAGGGGGTCCTGGGGAGATGCCAACATCAGATAGTAACTTATTATTATTAATTAGTCATTTAGCTGATGCTTTTATACAAAGCGACTTACAGAGCCTAGGGGGTGAACTATGCATCACAACTGCTGCTGCAGAGTCACTTCCAATAGGACCTTGTTTGTTTTACGTCTCATCCGAAGGACGGAGCATAAGGAGGTTAAGTGACTTGCTCAGGGTCACACACACACACAGTGATCCAGTCACTGAGTGGGGATTGAACCTGGAACCTCCTGATAACAACAAGCCTCTTACGACATGCTGCTGTGCCGTTTGATCTTGCGTTCTAGAAATCCGCGCTGGAGGTCACTGTGGCAGAGACAGAGGGCAGCTACGGGGCACAGCTGAGCCAGCTGCAGGTGTTCATCGACAGGCTGGAGGCTGAACTGGTGCAGCTCCGAATGGACATGGAGCGCCAGGGCAACGAGTACAAGATGCTGCTGGACATCAAGACCCGTCTGGAGATGGAGATTGCAGAGTACAGGCGCCTGCTGGATGGAGAGGATGAAGGGTGAGACTGAATGGGACGTCGATAAGCTGTTTAGTACAAGAACATCATATTGCTCCCATCCTCTGAATATCATTTCTAATGCTTTTCTTTTTTGTCTTGCTTGCAGCAAGTTTTCCAGCTCAACTTCAACTGCTTCTACAGCTCCAGCAGTAGTGAATGCAGTGGAGGCGTCAGGTATATGTTCTTCATAGCTTTTACCGTGCCCGTGTGCATTTATTAGAACAACCCATTGCTTCTGTTTCTGAAAATGATCAAAATGGGCAAATTAGTGATTGTCTAATTTAATTGATGACTGTAATAGACCACACACATGCTGTTCATTTAAAATAGTAAGAAAAACACAGAGCCACAAATGGTAAAATGCATGAGACTTTTTAGAAGTTGTTTAGGAGGCCTAATTAAAGCACAAAGTGGTCTGACACTTTCACACAGGAGTGCCTATTGTTTCTATATCACTGATTACTGATTGATAAATTGAAATTCTCACCCCCAGAGGTTTTCACGCAGGTAGGTATATAAAGGATATAAATGACAAATCTTGAGGTGTTTGAATAAATTGGTAACTTAAAAAAATTGTTATTATTATTATTATTTTCATGTTCTGCACTACAAATGAAAACATCTCAATAATACACTATTAACATAAGAACACAATTAATAAGGCACCCAAAGTAATGTTTTGTGATCAGATTAATTCTTCGGTTTAGAGAAATACCAATGGATAACATGGCACTTGTATGCAATGTCTTGGGTATTTAACTGTAGTTCTCTGACGTTCTCAGAGCCTCCAGTCACCCAGGCCATGAAGGTAATTATCGTGGAGGAGGTTGATGGTGTGGTGGTCGATACCAGAGAGGAGATGATTTAAGCAGCCCATGTGAACAGCACCACCCCAGGGAAGAAAAAGGACAACGACTTCCAACGCTCGTGGAAAAAAAAAAAAAAATCAACAGCTTTCTCTTTTCTGTTAACTTGATAAGCTAAAATAAATAGAACAGTCCAGGAGTCATCTTGAGAATTGTACTGGATATAGTGCTTGCCCATATTTTTGGTTGTCCTCTTCTGCAAATAAATAAACAAATAAAGGGCTCTTTCTTGCATTGCAAAATCACTTGTGTACAGAATCTTCTTTTTTTTTTAATTAGCAACTTATCAGCAGTAGAAGCATGGTGTTGTGTGACATGCACTGACGTTCCGGAATCTGATCCCGGTCAAAATCACAAAATAATTCTAAGGCAATGATTGACCCCCCCCCCCCCCCCTCCTGTCCTTTGTAGATTAGTGTGATTCTCCTACCATAGATCACACAGTGATAAGGATTGTATTGGTACCCTGTCTCCAGCTGTACTGGTATAGTCGACTACAAAATTAGTATCATACAAAGTTTTAAAAGGGGAGTTTTGCTATAATATGATTCCTGGGTGACTGGTGATCTTACCATCATATCTCTATATAATACGTGATGTCAATAAATCACAGAGTTTATAGAGAGTGGTATTAATACTCAACTTCATTATACAGCAGACCACAAATGCATCCTTACAGTCAAATGTCTCTTTTCATTTAGTTGAAGAACATGAATATGAAAACGAATGTGTTTAAACTTTATCTTTAGGCGTTGATGTATATTGGTGTATATATACTTCACCTAAGTTTTTCTAAGAGGGTGTCAGCGTGGTTTCTGTAGCAAAGGTGTGCCATGCTGAGCCGGTCAGAAGTGGAGCAGAGACAGATTGTTCTTCACAAAGGAGCAATGCTGAAAGGCCCCTCTCTTTCTCTAAATGGGTTATTTGCGTAGGTGCTATGCAGATCAACGCCTTTCCTTAGGGTGTTCCCAAGTGACAGTAATTATTCGAAGCATGCAGGTGGAACAATCTGCTTTCTAATTGTTTGTTAAAATGCACCATGGTGTACTTGAGAGGTGCATTTTTTACTGTGGTGGGAATATCACTCCTTCGCATTGTGCAGCAGTTTGAGTCATATTACAGGCCTAACTGTCAATATTAATTGCCATTTACGCCTAAGACAGGTTTAAAGTGTAGTTGCCTTTAGAGGAGCCACCCCAGGTTAAACATGCTCCACACAGCCCTTTACCTCACGGTACTCAACCGCTCTAATGATTATACAGTGTGGTTGACAATTACATTGCTGCCAATCAAGTAAAGTAATTACAGACTCCCACACCTTTGCTGTTTCCTCTAGCCCTGTCTTGCCTGAAGATTGGCAAGGTCTTGTTGAATGAGAGTGGTCTTTGGGTGATGCGGTAAATTGTCAGCAGTCAGCACATCTTGATCAACGTACAGCAGGCTAGTGCCCAAATATTAAATAGGAAGAGACACAACCAGAGAATGAAGGATTGACGTGTATACTGTACAGTAAATGCTATTTTTTTTGGTTGTTGTTTTTAAATACGCTTTTCCGAGATTACCTTGTGTATTGGAAACAAAACCACCTCTCGTTCTCTATTTTATTTTGGGATAACCCAAAAAAGCCGAGCTGATCAAGGCATCAAAACAATTTTATTAGCATCGGGAACATAATTACAATGCTATTGTGCATAGTTACAATGTAGTTAATGTGTAAATCCTTTTTGCACGATCTAACCCTAACCCTTATATGTATTTACTATGCAACTACTATATAACTACTATGTAACTACTATGTAAATGCACAGTAATTAGAGACCCCTAATGTAAAGTGTTACCAATATCCCTCACAAATAAAGTACGGTAATTTGAAATTACAAATGCACATAGTATCGTGAAAACAATTTTTCAGTGCCTCTAATGCTAAGCTTTGCACATTTTGATGGTTTATGGTTACTGACAGTGTAATGAGGGTTAGGGATGTTTCAAACTGGAAGAACAGGGTTCCTAATTTGGTAAAGTGTCAGTTCACATCAACACAACCTTTGGGAATATTCAAAACCAAAGGATGTGAAAGGCAACAACTTTTTGAGTTTTAAACAGAAAATGCTTTTTTATAGCTGACTGTCCGTCTCTCTGCTTGCTGTAAGTACAGTACGATGTTTACTTCTTCTTGTGTGTCTGTCGTGTGTTTATCTGTTTGCCAAACAGGTTTTAAGTTTTCTTAAATATAAAAACAGGGGTGTGTGCTTTGTTTCCTTGGCCGGCTGCAGTGCTGAGAGGAAACTTAAGCTTGAAAAGAAATCTACAAGATGGGTCATCGGCTACTTTTAAATAGTCAATACAGAATACATTTTAATAATTTTAGTCTATTATTTTTCTTTCTTTCTTTCTTTCTTTCTTTCTTTCTTTCTTTCTTTCTTTCTTTCTGTTATAAGGGAGGAACAATTTAGAACATATATATGTGTGTGTGTGTGTGTGTGTGTGTGTGTGTGTATTAAACGATCTATGCATCTATCTATATGAATATAGACTGAACAAGTAGGTTAATGCACTTTCTGAGTGATCCGAGGAATGTTTGTAAAATAAATTGCAGACACTCCTCAATCAACAACAATGGCTTTTCTTTATTTTATGGTCTAGCACAGCTGTTGCAGGGATACAGATAGTAAAACATGAGATATATTTGTTGATTTTACGCAAGTGTGTTTGTAATCCAATATTAACCAAAAATGTTGTTTTTTTCCTGATTGACTCCCTACTTGCTACTTGGTTATTGTCCAGATTGATTCAAGTCTTGCAGATGTCATAATCCTCTGCAGCCGCGGTCTTCCCATATAAGTCACTAAGTGGGCCAATCAGTAGTTTTCTCAGATGTTGGCCATTAATGTTCTAGGTCTTATATGCCTAACTGACCTGGGTCTTATATGCTGCGTTCTCATAAGAACATTTGAGAATGAGAAGAGGCCATACTGGGGTAGGGGGGGATCTAATTTAAAAGCACAGTGTCTTTTTTTTAAATGTTTCCAGTGTTTTAGATCCTACTGCTTCACCTGGTAGTCTATTCCATACATTTATAACTCTCTGTGTAAAAAATGTGCTTCCTACCTTCTGTTCTAAACTTAATGCTACTTAGCTCATAGACTTTGTTTGTGTGTTTATTTTCCTCTCCTGACTCTAATATTGCCTATGACTCTACAGAAAAAGAAATAAATCATCTGTTTGCTATTGATTGCACAATGGTGGGACTGTTTATCCTGTCCACTTGCCAATTAAGCCAGACGTTTAAAATAATAAAAAGTGCACTGAGCAATGAAGCAATCCCAGGCAAACAAACCCCAGGAGCCTGTGTGTATTTTGCAATGTCTGTACCCAGCAGTCATTTGACTCTTTCTTTGTTGAGCTGCTTAAAATTCCTTCACTAGTTGACATACATTCCTTGAAGACAAACAGGTAAAGTAGAATGCCTAACTTCATTTGCTGTACCGTGCCATCTGGCTTTGCTTTATGTGTAAAGCGATAGTTTCAAAGTGTTATTTGGCAGATTATAAGGTGAAAGGTGCTGTCTCTCTATTTTAGCACAAGAAACATGGTTCCTGTAGGAATACCCATTAAAGTTTCCAACAGCATTTTTGCAGTTTTTGTCATGTTTTTCCATGGTTATGCCATGCATTTCCCATTGGTTACCATGTTATTTTAATAAAGTTTATCCCACCTTGCTAGGCTTTGCAATGCTTACCTATGCATTACCATGCTTTTATTGGGCTTTATGACATTTTTTATGCTTTTCTTAGGTTTTTTTTTTTTCTTGGCTGCTAACTCAGTACTGTAGTCAACAGGGTTTTGTTTAGCTTGGGCAAGACAAGTTTAAGGCACGTCAAATATTTAACTAGGTGGGACACTGAATGCATTTTTCAAATTCCACGAGTACTCCACTGTGGTTCTCTGAACTTTTACAAAGGTGATACGGATCAATGACTTTCAAATCTTTGATCGGGATCCAAAACCATGGAATTATTTAAGCAAGTCGCCCATTGTTTTATTGAAAGGTCTTTTGAATTATACATTCCAGGTGTGTTTCAGTGTAACTATCTGGTATTTGTATGACAAGTACTATGCTACAAACTGTATTCTATTCAAATAGACAGAACATCCTCTAAATAGCTTGTAAGTTAAAAGCTGTATATTTTGTCATTTGTAATTATTATACCCGCGATACTAAACCATTTGTTGAAAAATACACAAAGTTAGCGCTGGGACAAATATATTCAAAATATAACAAGCATTGCTTGAAATGTATTCAGTGGCAAGACTAAACCTGGCTTCTGCTGTTTTTGGCTTGTCGTGCAAATTAAATCAAACCATTGTTACTGAAAATCTTGAAAATAGGCAAATTAGTGATTGTTTAATTTAATTCATAACTTTAACAGGCCACGCAATTCATTTAAAATAGTAAAGAGAAAAGGCACACGGAGCCACAAATGAGAAAAATGAAAGAGACTTTTTAGAAGTGGTTTAAGATGTCTAATTAAAGCACAAAGAGGTCTAACGTTTTCACTCACAAGTGTTTCTATATCACTGATTACTGCCTGAACAATTGAAATTCTCACCCCCAGAGGTTTTCATGCAAGTACGTCTACAAGGGAAATAAATGAGGTCTTGAGGTGTTTTATTTGGACACTGCTACTGTATCCTTTCTCGAACAGGTAATAATGGGGTATTGGGTTCCATTTTCTCTAGGGAGATGTGAAAACCAATGTTAAAAAAAACATGTTTATCACAATAGTGCACACAATAAGAGAATGCATTTTGTGTTATTGTTGGTGAGCCCTAGGACTGAACTCCACCACTATTCAGATAGGATACTGCTGTGAGTCTGAATGGAGGCCTCTAATCCGGGATCAAGCACACCACACAATGGCCATAATAGCGACAGTGATGTGGACTGCAGGATGTTTTTGCCAAAGGTTTGACTCTGGCCTTTGTTCCACACCCAGGACAACAACTAGAAAGAATAGTTATAGGTTCACAATTTTGGGAGACACAGAAATGGACCTAACGGCTTAGATTGTTTAACCTACCCTTCTTTCCTAAGGTGACCTTACGAGAAGTTGCTTTCTTTGGGCGTTACACAACTGACAGTCAGCAATGGTCAGAGTCTGTGAGGCTTGAGCCAGTGACTGCCCTGTAGCAACACCAAGGCAGCTGGATTCTGATCCTGGACTGCACGGTGAGTTAGGATGTCTTCAGTAGAGGGGGCAGGGAGGGTTGTGGTTATAGTGGGGTTGTGAAAGGGGAGCTCCTTCAGAGTCCAGTGATGAGGCCCCAGGGTGATTGTTGATCAAAGCTCTGATGCATGTTTATTTTCACATTAAATGGGAGGTTCCCTTGTTATTTGGCTGTTACATTCAGGCTGGCACAAAATGATTATTATTAATAATAGATAATATTGAGGTTAGTGATTTAATGAAGGGTCTGTAAAGTATGGTATACTGTATATACAATCATGATCCACTGTACTGGATTGATGCTTCGTGATGCTTGTGATTGATTGATAAGAAACTTATTTTGTATCAAAGTTTCACTCCAGTCTTTAATTCAATGCTATTACCCTTACTGTTCCATTGTGTTTGGATTCATTCTGAGCGGATCTGGGTTCTGTTGCTCTTATATTGACTTAGTATACATTTTCTCTAAATCTGACTTTACCTGAGGTGCTTTGACCTTGTCTGGGGAATCCTAAATGCCAGGAGTGAACACTCTTCCTTATCCATTCAAATCACGTGACAATGTGGTTTTTCAGTTCCGCCAGCCCCTTCCAAAGCTCTCTGTCTTTATGTATGTAGAGAGCAGGCTGGGGCCGGCAGAGAGGACATGATTTCAATGGAACAAGGAAGGCTATCAATACTGGCAACTAGGATTCCCCAGACAAGCTCAAAGCATATTCAAAGCCAGGTAAAGACAGAGAAAAATACAATAACCCAGAACAGCCTCGAAATGATGACAAAGACAATAAAATAATAAAGAAAATGTAAAACAAATGAAATGGAGTTCATTACTCTTGAGTTAATTAAATACTGGAGTGAGAGCAGTGAGCTTATTCATTCACTGCTGCTTTCTAAACTCCTGGTCTGCGCAGCAAGCCTGCGGCGATGATGAGGAAGGTGTTCGTTTTCCCTGGCCAGCCCATGCCCTCGGAACCTCAGGAGACCATGAGGAACCTGAACTGGCGGCTAGCCGGCTTCCTGGAGCAGGTCCGCAGCCTAGAGGAGATCAACCAGGGGCTGGAGGGGCAGATCTGCAGCTGGATGAAGAGCCACACGCCCCAGCAGAGGGAGTGGAGCCAGGCAGAGGGAGCGTTGACCCAGCTCAGGGAGGAAGTAGGCTGGCTTTTCAATGCACAATCATTCTGCGCCTGATTATTATTCTGGTTGAAATCGTGTTGTTTCAGTGGGGGCGAGTTTCAAAGTTTAATTTTTTTTTCTTCAGGAAAATGCTTGGTCAAACCTTAGGTCTCATATTCGAATCCATTTCAGCAGTGATAGATAGAATGGTCTCTTATTATACAGTGTTGCATGATACATTTTAGATAAACTGCAGTGTTTATATATATAGAGAAAAAAATGTGCATATTGTTTTTATGATCTATGCACTGGATGGCATCTGTACCCACAGGATAAGATGTACTGGAATTTTGACGCCATGCTTTACGATGCTTTCCATTCCTTCTGGAACATTCCGACTCCCATAATCCTCCGTTCAAACCCATCTTGTAAATCACGGCTCAGAGCACTGACAAACATAACTGAAATGAACACATTCGACAAGCGACGGAAACTCTTCAGTGACCGTTGTGCCTCAACATGCTGACATTAACGCTAATGAGTTTCCAGTTCAGATCCGACGGTGGATATAATGCGAGGAGCTGGCAAGGTGCGCTGCTTGAAAGAATCAAATAAATATGCATCCACCACACGCCATTGAAGATGATTTAGAACAAATTAGCCCTACAGTGATCTCGGTGATGATTGAAAAAGACTTTGATTGATTGTCGTTGGGTTGCGGTTGAGTCTGAAGTACTTGTTGAGACTTAACAGCGTTTAAGTTTTTGAGAGAACGCAACCCTGCTCTGGGGCACTAAGCATGACTTAGAGAAAACTTTCGGTATGGTAACAATTTACATTGTGTCTCTAATTACAGTGTAGTTACTTACTAATTACATGTGTACCGAAACATAATTACAATGTACTTAAGTTGTAAACAGAATATAATTGATTAAACACACAATCAGAATTATTAAACAAGTAATCCATACGTTTTTTCATTTTAGTATTTTTTTTAATATGCTGAGCACACTGCTGCAGTTTGGTGAATACAAAACAGCAAAACAGAGACGATTTAACAATTTTACTGTTTCTGACTGGGACAAACAATTAAGGCTGAAAACTGGGATAAAACGTCCCGGGACATCTTGTGACCCTCTACAGTACAAACTTGAAACTTGGTACAAACTTCAGATTTACTCATTAAGGTTGATTACCTGGTAACTATACTATTTAAAAGTTAAAAACAAGTTCATGAGCTGGCAAGTGAAGCCCTGTTTCAAATCCCCCTTGCAGGTACGCAGTCTGTTGGTAGAGAACGCAAACCTGACCCTTCAGTTTGACACCACCCACATGGAACTGACACATCTCAAAACCAGGTCAGCTAAACTTTAACAGATCTAACTTTCCCCCTGTATTTATCAATTTGGGGTAATTTACAGATACTTTATTAGCACTGTATATATATATATATATATATATATATATATATATATATATATATACTTAACCAATTAAGTACCATTGTCCTCATTTGAGGACAGGCTACTTTGTAAGTTTTTGTTGAGCATATTTAACTGGCATTTTCTACCTGTTGTTTTAATTTTCTCTTTGTTGTTATGATAACTTACTCTAATTTTTGTTCACCGCAAAAGTCTAAATGTAATGTATGAAATGACACGAATACAGCTTGGTACTTTGATACTAAAGAGGTTAAAGAACAAGTTTATATAGGTGTAAAATATCACAGGTGTTTAAGCTTGTGTATTCATATGTTTTTTTAAGGTTCACTTTGTATATCACTTTCCGTTTGACTTTTCCATCGCATCCTGGGGGCTTTTTAAAACTCAGAAGCTTAAATGCCCTCTTGTGGCTTTAATACAGCATGTCTGATCTCAAAGGACAGCTGGTACATCAGAGTGTAACCATTAAACGACCCCCCCCCCCCCCCCCCCCCCACCGCAACACTGCCCCTAGTGGATGGAAGAAATACTACACTCATTCTACATGCTGCTTTTACTGATGGATTTCCTCCATCCATGAGGGGTAGAATGTTGCAGGGGGGACCGTTTCACAGCTACACTCTGGTGTACCAGCTGTGACCCCACTTGGTTTATTATCCCATAACTGCAAATGCTTCAATCGAAATGGGTTAAAGTAAAACTTACAAAGAACAAAAAAAAAGTTTCGGCTAGTGCCTTCTTCAGTATAAGTTTTCCCTGAATTCCAGTCGATTCTATGCTGGTAGATCACAATTTTTTTGCCGCAGGTGTGCCGCTGAAGAGTCCCGAACAAGACTGCTGGAAGACAAGGTGTCGTCCCTGCGAGAGGTGCAGCGCAGCTTGGATCAGCAGAGCTCTGAGCTGCAGGCAGAGCTGGAGAGGAGGAGGCGGGAGATCAGAGACTTACAGCTGGATCACAATGAGGTACACAGGCCTGCTGTAAAACAGGGATGATGTACCCTGCCTAATTCCCTTTGTATGGAAATTTAAGTTATTTATGTACAGAACTTGAATAAGTAAAATTAGTAAAAGTAACACTTTCCATTAAGTGTCTCTAATTACTGTGTATTTACATAGTAGTTGCTTAGTAAATGCATGTGTACTTACACATAATGACAATGTTATTATGCATACTTACAATGTACTTAATGTGTAAATCTTTTTGCATGATATAATCCAAACCCTAAGCATAACCCTAACCCCTTTTTGATACAATTGTGTACTTACATATATCGTGCAAAAAGACTTACTCATTAAGTACATTGTAACTATGCATAATAACATTGTCATTATGTGTAAGTTCAGATGCATTTACTAAGCAACTAGTATGTAAATACACAGTAATTAGAGACACTCAATGCAATGTAAAGTGTTTCCAAAGTGAAACTAACATTTCAACAAGAATACTTTATTCTATATACCTGTACTGTATTAAATACATTTGCCACATTGTTTGTGTACAGTATTATCCCCTCAATGTATGCATGGTATCATATAGTTACATATTGCACAAGCAGAGCCAGACACCAATATATATTGCACCCATAGAGACGTATATATATGTGAGTCTGGAAATACTTATTCTAAACTATGTTATTAATACATGTGCAATAGGTATACCAACACAAAATGAATACTAATCTTCTGTAAAAATCTAAAAATCTGTAACTATAAAAAATATCATAAGAGATATAGAAATACCAAAGACTGTTACTACAGTAGTTACAGTTTAATATTTTAACGAAAAGAATAAAAAGAAAAAATGCTGCATCATTTTCCCTATCTGGCTTGACCTACAGAAGGCTTGTAGCAATTTTAAACGCTTCAATACCTCTCTACCTTCTCTCTCTCTCTCTCTCTCTCTCTCTCTCTCTCTCTCTCTCTCTCTCTCTCTACCCCCTCTCTCTCCTCTCTCCCTGCTTTCTCTCTATCTGCTCTCTCCCTGCTCCCTCTCTTTCTCTCTACCCCCTCTCTCTCTTTCTCTCTCTCTCTGCTCTCTCCTTCTCTCCCTGCTCTCTCTTCCTACTCTCTCTATCTGCTCTCTCCCTGGTCTCTCTCTCCCCCCCCTCCCTGCACTCTCTCTCTCTCTACCCCTCGCTCTCTGTCTCTCTCTCTCCCTCCCCCCATCTCTGCAGGCAGTGCAGGCTCTGCAGCAGTCTTGTCTCCTTGCTCCTGATGTTCTGCTAGTGCTGTCAGAGGACGATGGGAGTGGAATGGAACTCTCCCGACTCTTCAGTGAGATCAGGACCCACTACGAGAAGCTCGTCAGCAGCAGCAGCAATGGGACGGGGGCAGAGGTCCCGGGAAGCACAGCCATCACCCAGGTAACGAACCTGCCTTCCTCTCCCCGGCAACACCCTCCCTGTCCCTCCCCTCTCCCTCCCTCGGCAAGCAGGGAATCCCAATTGAAATGGCAGCAATGGAATTGAAACTATTAGTATAGTACCGTCGTGTGTATGTCTGGGCCCAATACCCATATACTGTAAGCAGGACACATTGTACATTGTCCTCTGTGTCATTGGCATTGGCTGTTCATCTGCCTTAAAATAAAAGTGTGTTTTTTTTTTGGCTCTGTGCTCCTCTCTCTCTCTCTCTCTCTCTCTCTCTCTCTCTCTCTCTCTCTCTCTCTCTCTCTCTCTCTCTCTCTCTCTCTCCTGCCCATTTTCAAGTGCCAGCAAACCGCTCTGCTTAATCAGTAAGAGAGAATATGATGTCATCCTAAATATAGCCATGTTATATAAGGTATGATGACATCACAGTAGCAGGAAGTAGAGCTCAAACGTGATACAGTGAGCTTGTTTTCTGCCAGCGACAACTTACTGTACGCTGTGGGCTAATGGTAACACTTTACATTGAGCGGCGTAAATAAGCATTTAATAAATATGAGACTAACTGTTTGCTGAAGTTTAGTTCTGTGTTAATAACCAGTCAAAATCTGCCATGCACGTGCGTATCTATCATCAGACTGCTGTTTTGAGCTTGCATTTTTTTTTTGAGCAACAAACTGCCAAGTCTCAAAAAACACACTCAGCATGCATATGCAATACGAGCTCAAATGGCCGTCTAATGATAGATACACACATGCATGGCATATCTATTGACTGGTAATTCACATAAAACATTGCCGAATGATTTGATTGCTTCCTCTGCTTTTGCTAATGGACAGTGCTGTGTGATTCAGCGCTGTTACGGATTGGGATCCCTGTGATGAGGTCAGCCTGCATGCTCACTCTTTGCAGCCAGCCTCCTCAGGAAAAATGTAGTCTTTGGGTGTAAAATAGGATACAGGACTACATCCCCCAAAATGCACTAGGTTGGAATTAGAGCCAGAATTGGAATTGCCTGACATAACGAGGGACACCTGCCTGTAATTAGGAAGTCAGATATAAGCAAGTCTGACACGTATGGGGGAGGAAAGAGAGATTTAAGACCTATATACCTGTACTGTATTAAATACATTTGATTTTGTACAGTATTATCCCATCAATTCATGCATGGTATCACATAGAGAGACTGCAATATAAAATGTATCCTATTTTACAGCCAAGGATTACATGTTTCTTCTTTCCTCCCCCCGTCACATGTTGCTGTGTCACTGAGGTTTAAGAAGGACCATTATTCTCTGATCCTCTGCCTCGTTGTGTGTGTGTGTGTGTACAGCTTGAGGAAGCCCAGGAGAGTATGAATAGAGATGAGGATGCGTTGAAGGCTGCGAGGGCAGAGCTAAATGAGGCCCGGAGGCAGTGGCAGAGTCTGGAGGTGGAGATCGAATCCCTCCACGCACAGGTGAGAATACTGTACAAGAACAGGGTCAACCCTAGATAATCCACATTCGAGTTTCCAGACCACAAACTGAATACTGAATTTGTTGTACCTGCAGTTCAATCAGTTTGTGAATCCATTTGCATACAGTGGTGTTGTGCTTATTCATACTGGAACGCTGCTAAAATATTAATTTTCATAAACGAGAAGTGTTATACGAATTCACATTTTATCTGTGTACTGAACTTCTAGTAACACATATAAGTTCATCTCATTTCTACAAGTATTTCCACAAGTGTCTTTTGCCAGTTTCGTTGGCGTTTGTGTCCGCAGTCAGAGTCGATGCACTGTCTGATTCCAGTCCTCATTTTTAAACTTCATTAAAAAGTAGTGCGTAATAGAAGAAGAATAGTCTTTTCATTGCATCAAGACGACTGCTGACTGAATCAGACAGGTGTGCGGGAGATGGGAGTCATGTGACATAACTGAGTCCCTGCTCGACCACACCACTGGTCAGGAGCGCTGGAACTAGGGGTGCTGTGGGTGCTGGGGGGTCAGCTGTAAGATTGTACATCCAATGGCAATATCCAATGGCAATATCCAATGGCGCTGACCCTCATCCCCCCTCTCTCCCCTCCAAAAGGAGAAGGGTCTGGAGAACTCTCTGCTGGCTTCAGAGCAGCAGTACAAGAGTCAGATCCATAGCCTGGCCGCCGTGATCCAGGGGCTGGAGGCTGAGCTGCGGGAGATGAGGAAGGGCATTGAGAGCCAGCGGCACCAGCACGAGAAGCTGTTCAACACCAAGGAGCGTCTGGAGAGGGAGATCGCCACCTACCGCAGCCTGCTGGAGAGAGAGGAGAACAGGTGAGTGGAACCACGAGATTCTGTGGATGAGGTTAAAAACTCTAAAACCACGAATGCAGACCAACCCGGCTCTTTTGCTGTTATATAATATAGAAAACTATGCTGGTGTTATGTATTTAGATCTTGAGAGAAATTTTCACCTATACTAATAATGAAAAGGACCTCCAGAGAGAAGTTTGTGTTTATTTTGGTTGAGACGCACCCAGACCCAGCTCTCAGACAGTTGGCTCCCGTTCAGCAGGGAGGGGTCCCAGACATGTAGTGTCCTGTAATTACCTGCCAATCAACTGTCACGCCTTTTGAGATAAGCAATAATTTATCACTAAAGACACAAGGGGTGTCGAAATAAGGGAGGGTGCCATCAATGCCAAGCGGGGCTCAGAATAGTTTTTTGAAGAATGCCGAAGAACCAAAAGAAGAAAGAAAAAAAAATGATTTGTTCGTGCTACTGGTATATTTGCAAAGCTATTGTTCATTTGAAAAATATTTTTACTTGATTTGATTGTGGATTATTGTGAAAATAATTTGATGACTGATTGATCGATTGCTTTTTTTAGTGTTTGGTAAAACCTGGTGGAACGCATGCATAATAAATAGTAGCAGGTTGGTTGAGTTCACAGGCTGAGCTGGCTTTAAAGGGAGGAAACCCTTGTATGAAGGAATCTGCAGTGTAAAGCATATGAAGTTACAGAACTTCAGTTAAAAGTCCAATCCTTCAGAACATCTGTAAATGACCCAGTGTTGTTGTTTTTTTCTTTTATTGATTCAAAATGTCATTTTAATTTAGATCAGATTAATCATTGTTCAAAATGTTCTTCAAGGAGGGGGGTACCCTGAACCCCCCATCCTCATCGCTCATCCGCACAAATAGGATGGACCAGCATTGCAGTTGATGAAACTCGGGAACTATGCTGTGTGTATCTTCTGACAAAGGCCAGAATCGTACTAGGCCTGTTTATGTTCTTAAGGATAATTAGTCTCCTTTAGTGCTCTGCAAAGATTTCTTTCAGAGATCAAAAGCGCTTTTTTTCTGAGTTCTGAAGCTCATAAACGTTTACTTTTAGATTTCTCCAGAAACTTCACACACACACACACACACACACACACACACACACGTTTGCATTCCTATATATGTGGGGACTTCTCTTTGACTCGCACTATATTTTCGACAACAAACTAAATATATTGGCACTTTTTTGTTGTTGTTTTGAAGGCATGTTTAGTTCTTAAAAACGTGTTTTACAAAGTGGGGACTTCCCCACAACATCGTTACTATCTTTGTGGAGACATTTTCGCAAATTTTGTCTGCACATTGATAGTAATATTGACAATATCTTCTGACAACACAGACCGATGTCTTTTATCCTTTCCGGAATGTAACAGCAAGGCTTATCCCCATTCCGGAATGTAACAGCAAGACTTATCCCCATTCCGGAATGTAACAGCAAGGCTTATCCCCATTCCGGAATGTAACAGCAAGACTTATCCCCATTCCGGAATCTAACAGCAAGACTTATCCCCATTCCGGAATGTAACATCAAGGCTGATCCGCATTCCAGAATACAACAGCAATAAAAATAAAGCAGTAAATATAATTACCGGTTCACACCACGCTTTTTCAATTCACTAATCTTTTAACAATAAGCCTGCAGTCCCAGTCCCCTGGAACCAGGTTTCAAGCCACTGTTCCTGAATAATAATAATAATAATAATAATAATAATAATAATAATAATAATAATAATAATAATAAAGATGCATTTCTTGCCTGTTAAGGTCATCAGAATAGGGCTGTAGCTAGTTTTTCTAGGATGACATCACTGCCCATGTTACCATGGGACTAAGTTTTAGTTTTATTTAAGAAGGAAAAATAAACGGCAAGACTACAAATGATTCATGCACAGCAGTTTAAAGACAACAACATCAAATCATTACTCTGTAAGTCATTATTCACAGAGCAATCACCCGCACAGCATTTCCTTAAAAGCAATTAAAAATAATGGCAGCCTAAGTGGGAATCTGAAAAGAATGGGGCATCAGAATCACAACCCTTGAAACAAGGTCATTTAAAAACACTTTCATGCACATGACCTCATATGGGGAGGATACAAAAATATATATATATATATATATATATATATATATATATATATATATATATATATATATATATGGGGATATATGGCAGATGCAATTTCAAGATGACCTCATATGAGCTGGATGTCATTCCCACCCCCCATATAAAGCCCCCCCAAAAAATTAAAAATATATTTATTATCAACATTTCATGTATGAAAGGGTTAATCTAACAGTATAATTTGATTTTGTTCTTACTAGAAATGTGAGGAGGCATTGAGAAGGGTTACCATTACACACAGTGGAAAACCTTTTGCTTTCCCAAACTCAATGGTCTTCAGTGGTCACTATGAGTTTTTGAACATCCACACTCTGCTCTGCGGCCCCCAGAGATGTCTAGAATTATACATGTCCATCTCTCTCTCTCTCTCTCTCTCTCTCTCTCTTCTCTCTCTCTCTGTCTGTCTTGAAAAAGGCTCCATGGATCAAATGCCTCCAGGAATACCTTGGAATCAGACATCTCCGGGAATTCCCTGAAATCAAGGACCTCAATGAACGGCATGGAGTCTCGTCCTTCCTGCCACGTAATAAAATCAGATCCCTCCGGGAATGTAATGAAAGGGAACACCTCCAGGAATGAGGGGGACTGCCCAGCCTTGAGGAATGGTGTGGAACCAAGCAGCTTCAAGAAGCATGTGATGTCAAAGGCTTTTGAGAATGACATGATGAAGAAATCAAAACCACTGCGGAGACAGAAAAGCCTAGTGTTACTTCCAGGTAATTTCAAACAGCCACATTAAATTCTACTTTGATTGTTTGGATACAATACATGCCTTTAGTATTAACAGATTGCCTGAACTCTGGAGACAGCCCTCAAACGCTACACCGATGGTCCACGATGATTCTGGAGGTATTCAGAGCTTCTGTGCATGCTTCTATGCCTGGTATTTATAGTATAGTAGGCGCAGAACATATGTGACTACAGTTTGTTTCTGCTATCTTCCTAATTCTCAATAGAAATTAGTTAAATCAGCTGTTACTCCTTTTACAAGGTTACTGTGGGTTATCAGGCCTTTTTAATTGTTTTCAGCTCTCAAACAGAGATTTCAAGTTAACTATACAATCGTATAAATAAATAAAGAGCTGAGAACAATTAAAAAGGTCTAATTAAGCAAATTACTGGTTAAATTAAGGGTTCAGGTAAGTGAGGTACCAGCAACTACTGTTAAAATTACAACCAGCTTCTAACATGCCTCGTTTAAAGAGAGTTGCTCCTAACCAGGTTTTGGTTTTCCAGCCTTGGATATTGAGAAGGATACAAGGATCGAGACCGTGACCACCCATGAGATCTTGCAGGGAAACGTGGTGAGGGAGAGTGCAGAAGCCCACGGCACCATAGAGTAAGTATGGCACAATGTGGATGACACTGCAGGGAATCAGTGGACTTATCCAGCATTCTAGCACGGGGAAGCATTCTTGACCCTCTTCTAGAGTCATTGCCCCTCCTGGAGTTTTATTACATTCAGCGATATGGTACCCATTCATAAGTATAATACTCTCGATTTGTAAGTTATGTAGAAATACTCTATTGTAGAGAATTTTTCTTTTAGTATTTGTAGATCATGGTATGGAAACAAAGAAATATACCTTGATTAACTGGATCAGCTCATTAATCATGCTGGAATGCTTGAGAGTGACCTCACTAGAGTCATCCAATCAGGTGCGGCCGGCTGTCTGCGAGATCACAATAGGGCTGTTTAAGAGTGAAGTAGCCCAGCATCACTTTTCATTCAGAGTCCATGGAAATTTGCGAGACAGTAACATAGTGTACGGATCCTTATCCCCCTTAGTGTTTTTTTTTTTTACTTAAAAAGTCGGAGTAAAAGAACAGTAGTTTTGGGATGAACATGTTGTCTTTTTTCCCCAAATATTAAAAAATGTAAACAAATATTTGAACGTTCTTTGATTTTGGATTAGCTGGAAAACAAAAGTAAAATTCTTACCATATTACAGTTAAAAAAAGGAGTAGCCCGTCAAATTAACCATTAAAAACAGGAGAGAAATTTCTAAACAGTAGAATGTGTTTTATTTATTATTACATATGCATTGGTTTCCAAAGCCTCGAGATACTCATTTTTTTTAATTATACTATACATGCATTTAGTTTATTTAATGTATTTATTATTTCATGACTTTGTTTTTGTTCTGCACCTCTGGTCATGAACACCCTGTGTGTGTTTTCATGTTTGAGGATGTTCAGCTCAAAGAAAATTAACCACAGACCTTGTTACTCATGCAAGCCAGGGCATGCTGATAGAGCTGCAGCATAACTTGGCTTTGATATGCTTCCATCTGCTCTTGTGTATAGGTGTGTCTGAGCGCAACAGGGAAACAGGAGCCAAACCCATCCAGGCAGGCTGGAACCGGGACACTGTTTAATATCCCTTTCATTGATTTTATTTGGGATTTGTGATAGGAATCTAAAGCCCTCTGCCCGCAGCGCAAGATCCAGACGTTTTGTGCTGCATGGTCCATTGTTAACCAGGCTTGCATTTGTACAAGCTATCCCTACCATGACATTCAGTAAGCACAGGCTTAGAGTACAATCAATCAATACTGAAGTAATAAAGCATTGCCATTGATTGCAGATTAGTTCTCTCCTCTGGCTCATTCAATAGAAACATCACTCAGACCTATTTTTTCTGCAGGTTTGGAGCCATGATAGTTAGCTGTGTGTGCAATCTCACAATGTGCTGTACCTAATAATTACCTAATGGGGATACAGTGGAGACATCTACATACACACATACATACAGTAGTGTGCAAATGTATTAGAACACCTCAGGATTTGTCATGTATATCCTTTATATACCTGCCTGCATGAAAACCTCTTGGTGTGAGAATTTCAATTTTCGGTCAGTAATCGGTGATATAGAAACAATGGGTTTAATTAGGCATCTTAACAACTTCTTGCATGTGTGGCCTACTGAAGTCGTCAATTGAATTAGACAATCACTAATTTGGCAATGATGTTTCTCTCTCCCTCCCAAAGAAAAGAGAAGATTGACGAGGTGATAAAGGAGTGGGAGGGCTCGTTCTTCAAGGGGAACCCCCGTCTGCGGAAGAAGTCTGTGTCACTGCGCTTCGATCTCCACCTGGCCGTGGCCAACGAGAGCTGTGTTGAGACCACGGAGGACAGTGTGGCCGACGTGGAGGTCAGGCTGGTCATGAAGAGGTCTCGAAGCATCGCCACCATCACCCCCTAACATCCAGGGATGGCCTCCCCCAAAAGCACCCCCCCCCCCCAACAGCACACCCCCAACAACCACAGCAGCACAGGATCCAACACAACAGGCTTACAAAGCTTACAATGACATTTTATCACCTATCATCAGCATAACAACTGATCTTATAAGTCACATGTTATTGGTTTAGGAGATGTTGGGATGTTGAGATCCATACACAAGATAGGTGATTGGTTGATTACTCGAAAGTGATTTTTTTTTTTTATTATACCTTAGAATATGTGGTAACATTTAAATTAATCTGGACTAGATTTTTTGAAGCCATGGAAATTAGTTGCAACAACTTTGTTGACTTTTTATTTCATCCTTAACGAGAAACTTTTAAAATCTGCTTGAGTGAAGAACACATTTTGGTAATGTAGGATCAGGAGCCAGGAATGGGGACATGGAAGCAAAGTCTTCGATAATGAACTTTATATTGTTGTGTCAGGAAAAAATGGGCAGACATTAGTCAAAAGGGTCAACAGCAAAACAGTGATGTACTGGTTGAGAATGCTGTTATGCTTAGTGTGTTTTTTATGTTTTATTAATCCTGGGTTATTAAATATTTAAAGGTAGTACATCATAAACATGTGATGTTCAAAATTAGCAGGACACAAATTATCAATCCACAGTCTAAATGCACTTTGCAGCTAGTGGTTTAAATGTAATGCACGTTTACTGCATTTGAACTGTAATTGTTTTGGATGGGGGCAAATTGAAGGTAGCCCACAGTGCAAAGATAATGGTTTGCTCACATTGGATTATGGATGTACTGTTCTGTACAGGTGATCTAAAGTATACTGTACACTATCTAAATTGTAATTGTAAATTGCCATGACATCATAATAGTTAGAATTCAGTGTTGCCAAATCTGTGCCAAAATGACATCATATTACAGTAGCATGGCACCTGATTCCAGAATGCTGGTGGATTGTGGAATTAGTACTTTATCCTGGTAATGATGCAAAAGTAGTAAGAAGCCCTTTTTGTGAGCTCTTAAGATAAAGGAAGTCTACCAAAGATCATAAAAAAAACTGACATAGAAAAATGGCCTTATAAAAATGTCCCATACTATAAGCCTAGCAAAGTGCAATAAAGCATAGGTAAGAATAGTGAGGTACAGTAAAGTATATTAACAAACAAGGCAAACCTAACTAAACTATGGTATAACTGCTAAAACATTATGCAAAAATACAGTGGTAAACTTTTATAAGGGCTAACCATCAGATGTAATGCAAAGAATCCTTTCGATGTTTTTTTTTTCCTCTAAATATATTTCTATTAAAAATACACGTTAATATATTCAGAAAATATATCATTATTTGTTATATCAATTAGGAAATTACAGAGTTATTAATTGTATACTGATGCAAAATTTGCACCATTTGTGTGTATTATTATTATTATTATTATTATTATTATTATTATTATTATTATTATTATTATTATTATTATTATTTGTTTATTTAGCAGACACTTTTATCCAAGGCGACTTACAGAGACTGGGTGTGTGAACTATGCATCAGCTGCAGAGTCACTTACAATTACGTCTCACCCGAAAGACGGAGCACAAGGAGGTTAAGTGACTTGCTCAGGGTCACACAATGAGTCAGTGGCTGAAGTGGGATTTGAACCAGGAACCTCCTGGTTACAAGCCCTTTTCTTGAACCACAATAAATGAATCCATAGTACTATTTGCTTCAGAAAGATGGCACCGATGCACTACTGGAGTGAAATAAGACTAAACCTGGCTTTGAATTCTTATTTCCCAAACTTGTTTATTGACAGAATTAACTAGGGATCTTAGTAAACCAATATTTCTGTGCAGTAGCCTGTTCCTTGTTTATATCAAATGTAACATTGCTTTATAACAAATATAGGGCTACCACACCCTGACTTCCAGCAATAGTAGATTATTAAGATTACACCCAAAATATTATAATATACAGCATGACCACAGTATGCTAATGGAGTTCAGATGAGTGCAAAGCACATGCAGCAGATCAGTATATCGCCTATCCCGTCATTATAGTCCATTGACCTAGACTGAAGAAACCTATAAAAAAAACTATAAGATTATTACAGTGAGGGTCAGAAAACTATTCTAATGCAATTCCTTCTGGAGTTTCATCCTTACAATATATTATATGCAGGACTGGTTTAGCCTTCCAGCTAATGAGGGTCCTTCAAAAGAATATGGGACCCTCTGCAATCCAGCTTTCACCTGTATCTTTGAGCAATGTATATCTTTTCTAATGTATATAGCGATATAGGACAGTATATGCACTTTTTTGAGATGCAGGTCATATACAGTATATTCTACATGTTAATATAATTATAGTAGAATAAAGAGACAAACACTATCTAGCTTTTATTTGTAGGTGCCTAACCGTTTCTGATAAGATTAACGATATCAATGGTAATACTAATATTGTAAGGATAATATTACTAACTCTCATGATAATTGAGCTGATCGATGCTGCATCCTGAATGTACAATGCCTGTGCTCGTTAATATCTCGATTTACTATGCAGTTACTTGATGTGCTTGCTTGCTGAAGTGCAATATCTGAACTGGACATTTTTCGGTTGGGAATTATTTGTGGAATTTTACATTTAAATGGAGGTTTTTGCTTTTAAAACAAAGGCAAAGTTTGTTTCAATAAAACAGTGGGAAAAAAACCAAAAAAAACCCACAGCAGCTTTGGAACTGCTCTTTGTATGAGTTATTTTCCATAACTAATAAATCAACGTCACTTGTCTCTGCACATCATACATCACTAATTGGGGGGTTTTAAAACAAGGAATGCTCAATGTCAACAACAGTACAACAAACCTGTATACAGTGTAGTAATGTAAATGGTTATTGCCAGCTGTATGGCTGCCAGATCTGGGGGAGTCCTTGTTTTTTCAGACAGAGAATCTGTGAATTGCAGCTAGGGAGAGGCTGTATGATTGATGTAGTGAGTTCTGGTGCTTCTGTTTCCCAGAAGTGGCAAGTGAACCTGACAGCGCCGATTCGAAATGCGTGAGAAATAAACCATTAGAGCTTTTCTCCTGAGTCAGTCAGGGTGACCTTAGAGCAAGGTCTGGTAACTCCCCCAACGAGCAGGCGTACCGCTGGGAAACTGTGCCACTGAGTGACAGACCCATACCATAGCGATAGCATTAAATATCTGAACCATGCACAGAACCGAGAAGGACGCCTTAAGCAGACCACAGTATAGCCGGCAATCGCAAAACACAATGGGTTTGGAATGTCAAAATAGGAAAATGTTACCTCTACGAAATGGCTCAGAAAGTGCAGTCCTGGCAGTATTTTTTTTTTATTTATTTATTTTGCTTGAACTTGCCCAATTGCTCACGCATTCACATTCCACCAAGGTACAGGATAGTTTGATCTAAAAACTCTGGTCTGGACCAACTGGGGCAGCTCACCAGTGCCTTCTAGTGTTCAACCACTGCAATGACAAGCTTCATTCTGCATTCTGCATTCCACGTGGATTTGACTCAGTTGAAGTCAATCTATCTGACTAGTACACAGTATCGATTAATGTCTAGTGTGTTGACAGGACAAATGAGATTCACACAGGTCACTGTAACTATGTAATTTCTATAAAATGAAATGATATACAGTAAAAAAAAAAAAAGTTTTAAATGCTTGGTTAAATTAATATATATATATTCAAGCTGATTCAAGCCAGTGGTCAGACGCACTACAAAGACGGTATTCTATACAATTTATATAGAGTACCAGTGCTGCTGCAAAAAAAACAAAAAAAACAAAAAAAAAACATGGATTCAAGCAAGGATTTTTGGCACTACTACAATACTTTTGCAAAGGGGGATCTATCTATGTTTGTTAGAAAATGCAACTAAGTTAACAAGACTGAGTTCATGTATAATAGCAATCATGAGCATGTTTTTCTGTCTATTAAAGTTCATTTTCTGTTCATTCAGACTTCCCTATCACAGACTAACAGTGAAAGGATGCTTGCCAAGAAATCTGAAGTATTGCATTTCCATCTTTTATATACAGGGCAGAAATGCTACCAAACCCACACATGTAGCATCAATAGAATCCTTAGTAACAAACCCCTGCATCATTTTTTTTTGTGCATAACCATTTCAGTTTTCAAGGTTGCATGCATTCGTACTGAGTATGCTTCACATTTACAGAGACTGCTACTTTTGGAAGCAGCATGCATTTCTAATTTTGAAATCGATAAGCTCAAGGCAGTGGAGTTTTGTTAAATACACAGCATGCATGAGCAGTTGGCCTTAAAGGGGAACTGCATCCAACTGGGTGTTTTATGCAAAGCGGTTATAGGCATGTGAGTTACATTGGTGACGGTATTCGAATTGGGGTCAAATATAACGACATACAGCACAATTGTCTGCTAAAAATTGAATTACAATTACAATGCTATTTTGTTCAATTACAGTTCTAGGTACAAATATGCAGCAGTCATTACAATTAGACTAAAAACTAACATCTACACAAATTAGCATGTTAACTGTAATTTATTCTGAATAGCCAAACAAGAGTCACAGGTACAAATACAGAAACAGACTATGTTTCACTAAAAGTGGTTCAAAATACAAGAACAATGATCGTACGACAAATAAGCACGTAACCGAACTGTAATCGATCAATCATATGGTATAAACACAATTACAATTTAGCAGGTTTTGCCAAGGCTCAGCTACAATTACATTGTAATTGCAATCAAATAATTACACAATTACAATTGTAATCGACTCCAGTCTGCTCCAATTCCTGCTATCTAAATGCAATTATTATTATTATTATTATTTATTTATTTATTAGCAGACGCCCTTATCCAGGGCGACTTACAATTGTTACAAGATATTATATTATTTTTTTTACATACAATTACCCATTTATACAGTTGGATTTTTACTGAAGCAATCTAGGTAAAGTACCTTGCTCAAGGGTACAGCTGCAGTGTCCCCAACCGGGGATTGAACCCACGACCCTCCGGTCAAGAGTCCAGAGCCCTAACCACTACTCCACAATAAGCTAAAGTTATATTTACAGTAGCTTAATTTCACTGCGTTTTAATGATGTGAGGCTATACAGTAGTGGGTACACGTGCATTTGTAAGAATATCACACTACATATAGCATATAGAAGACATTCTTGAGGGTATTAGAATCTATTATTTTGCCCCTCTTTGAAAAATTATCAGGCTGTTAAGTGTCTCAAAAAATGTACAGCATCGTTGAACCGTTTGGCAAACACTAAATGGTAATTATAAAGGTTATATTATAAAAACATTTTGATGTCTTAATAAACCACCGCCAGTCTTGGCATCAAAACCCCTTTGGTTCTTAGGAAGTTTCGAGGTGGGACGGCTCTCACGATAAAGAAGATGATTTCTTGGGAAACGGTTTCGCAGTAATTGTTTTTTAAACAAACACTGCGGTCTATCCTTGCCTCAAGTCTGGGCTAGAGGCCTCGCCCTTCTGTTTTCATGTTAATGTCAAAGGGATTCCACAGTGCATCATTAATAATAACTAACACAACTGAAAATGTAACCCAGGCATGTTTGTAGCATATCATTTTTTTTTGCAAAGTTTTTGAAGGTAAACATATTCATATATATATATATATATATATATATATATATATATATATATATATATATATATATATATATATATTCAGTAAGGTAAAGTACATGTTATAAAATGAGGACTATGTAGTGTAAATAATGATACTGGCTCTTTAATTTCTATACACTGTTTTTTCTTTGTCTGCCTGTTTGCAGGCGCGCGCTAATCAGCTCCACGCAACTCGTGCAAGCTCGCCTCACTACTGTCTAGTTTAAGAACGCCTGCAACAGATTCGTCATCCATCGCGTGCACGCACCGTTGATAAACACAAAAATAAATAATAAAATATGTATGTGTGAACAATACAAACTTGCCGTGTATGTAGTATTATTATTTTGTTATTATTATTTCGTTTTACGTATTTATTTTTTTTCCCTGACGCTACTGTACCTTAATGGAGAATGTTACAAATTAAACGGAAGCTGCGTTTTTTTTTTTTGTTCGGTACAGAGTGACGGAGGAGCAGGCTTGCCTGTAGTGTGGTGAGTGAGTCTGTCGTTGTTAATATGTATGTATTTATATCTTGTCTTTAGCAATTGTATGTATTCACCAATAAGTGAGTGCTGTGTTATGTGGCGGTATCGGTTTATTGTGTATTTATGTGCTGTGTCTTCTAGTAGCTTGATATAATCACACCGGTAGATATGTCAACCATTCATTCACACAGCTAGGCTCGTGTCTGGCCTTTCTTTTCTATCACAATACATTTAGTCTGAGTAGCTAAGCGCTTTTACTTTAACACTTTGTTAATTACAACCGAATAAGAAAATTTTTTGAGAAGTACATAATTTCAAGTAAAATAGTTAGTAATATTTCTTTTAATATATTGGTGTAATGTGTGTTAGGCCTCGATCAAATACAATAACAAAGCGAGACCGAAATGGCGGATTTTCCTTTAATGAAGTCTGCGGCCTTTGTTTTAAAATACTCGTTTTTCCTACCGGGATAGATGCATTCCTGTTGTATTAATATCATCTGGTAATGATAAGTTGAGTTGTTAAATGAAATATGTATTTGCTGCGCACAAACACACACAAAGTTTAATTTATAAATTGATTGTTTTATTAGGAAATTAACAGCTTGAGAGTTACTACAGCTTAAACGAATTGAAGAAGAAAAACATATATATCATGGTTTTTCGCTCTGGAAATCTGGTAACCGTATTAGTAACAGTACACTACGAATTGTACATCTAGATGGAGGGTGGATTTCGTCATTAACATTTGTTGGTCCCCGTTTGTGTGTCTCCTAAGTATGTGTAACCTGGATCACGATGAGTTTTGCCAGTAAAACGATTTTAAATCCACTGATTCCTTAGCATCTAAATCTAAAGCTTTACAGTTTTACCCATTAAGTATTTTAACTCCACTACAATCTGGTTTTGTTTTTCTCTAAATATATTAATTTATTTACAGAACCCAATGACTGGAATAGCCTGATATCTTCCCTCCAGATCTGCCAAGATGTCAAGTAAGGAAACTCAGTTCATGTGATTTGAATGAAAATATATAGCAATGTGAAAGATTATAGACATATGGTTTGGCTGGTGGGTTTCATTGGCACATGAAAAAAAAACAACTTACAATTTATTGTTATTATTATTATTATTATTATTATTATTTATTTCTTAGCAGACGCTCTTAACCAGGGCGACTTACAATTGTTACAAGATATCACATTATTTTTACATACAATTACCCATTTATACAGTTGGGTTTTTACTGGAGCAATCTAGGTAAAGTACCTTGCTCAAGGGTACAGCAGCAGTGTCCCACACCTGGGATTGAACCCATGACCCTCTGGTCAAGAGTCTAGAGCCCTAACCACTACTCCACACTGCTGCCATATAGAGTTTAGATACAGCCTTCAGTTTTAATGTTTAACCATGAAGATACATTTTTACAGCAAATTATTTTTGAGATCTGAAAGTAGTATTTATTATTATTATTATTATTATTATTATTATTATTATTATTATTTACTTAGAGGCCCTGAAAGTCCCATAGATGCACAGCACGCAACTTTGTTTGGTTTGGCATATGGTTCTAGTCTTCTGTGGCGTACGTTACACCAGCCCACTCTTCATACCACATCTTTTAGACAATTATTTACAGAGCTTCTTTATATGAAAATAAACCAAAAACAGTTTCTGATGCCTGGTTCACAAGGAGTTGTATGATTTCCAGCTGCAGCTAATTGTATATTTTTTTTTTTGCATCATCCATGTTAAATTTAGAAAAGGGAATGCAACCAAGTGAAAAAAATGTTTAGCGTTATTATGGAGAAAATTGGCCAATTATCAGTTGTCCCTGGCAGGTGCAGAATGTTAAATTTTGCCACGAGTTGATGGCCTGTATTATAAGAGGAGGTTACACCTTGCTTCACAAAATGAAGGTAGAGGCTTGGTGCATTCTCTATAGGAATTCTCTGATAGGATTTTTATTCGTGTTCAGTTTATCTTTGCATTTAATGGTGTTGTTTTTGTAAAATATTACGAATTTTTCCCCAAATCTTCTTATACAGAAAGGCCATCCTATGCCCCGCCCCCAGCCCCTGCCCCCACCACAGTAAGTATTCCAAACTCAACTAAAAGGTGGCTAAAAGCAGGAATGAAAATGGCCTGTGAAGTAATTAAACAATGTTGGCCTTCCTATTCTTAAATGTTTTAATGGCAACTACCTGACTGCATTCTCACAACATTGAAAGTACCTTTAGTAAAAGGCACACTTCCAATTTTATTACTGTTGCAGCAGCTCGCATTCTCTCCCCCACCCCCCTCGTTTTTGTAATCATTTCTGAGTTGTCATATTTAAGCTACATCACGAGGTGCCATGGTTAAGCTGTTTTTCGATTGTATGAAGATCCAGTGGTACACATATTGAGCCATGTATACGTTCAAACCATACTTCAAATGGCGTGAGGTATTTAAACAGTTAGACTTCACTTAAATACCTTGACTGTGCGTAAACATATATTGGCTTCCCCATTCATTGCTTGTGGTTTACCGTTATTTACAGCAATGACCATATTATACAGCGTTGTCTTTGCTGCTTTGAATACTGGTTGCTTTTGCATGCATATGGAAGCGGGCCATATCTCCCCCTTACCCCATTTTTGTTTTCTTTTCCACTTTTTTTTTTCGGTATTCATTTTTCATTTGTGTTTTCTGTCTCATTTGTTTCCATCAGCAAATGCCCAGCACCCCAGGGTTTGTGGGATACAACCCATACAGCCATCTGGCGTACAACAACTACAGACTGGGAGGCAACCCAGGCAGCAACAGCCGGGCAACGGTAGGAAAAAAAATCCATCCCCCTGGAGAACCAGGAGCTCAGAAAACGGCCATTCCTTTTGAGATGACCCAGTGAATGATTCTATTTTTTTCAACCTGGTTGCAACGAACCCCGTGGACGCTCCCCTTAACCAATATCCGTGTTTTTTAAATCTATTTCGAGAAATAGCAAAAAACTTTTGTAAGCACCACGCAGGACCTCCGCTGTTAACAAACCTTGTATCAGTTTTGTGAAGTACTTAGCAACGCCTCTCCATTTGTAATTCAAAAGCAAGGACCCTTTAGTATAACTTTGTTTTTAAAATGTTCTCATTTATTATCATTCTGTTTTTTTGTTTTTAAGTTTCATCATATAGCATTTCATAATGTGCATTCACTGAATATACTGTGTGTATATATATTAAGTTAATTTCTAATGCGCATATTCATTTAAAACCATGTGGCACTCTAGGATCCTCTGTCACGAACTAGATTTATACTTTCGAACACAACCAAGTTAACTAGTTCCATGCTTATAAACAACCTATCCTAAATGGCTGAATTTGTATTACAAAATTTAAAATGTAGTTCAAATTATTGTTTTTTTAATTCATTTTGAAGAGTTCTGCAGTTGGTTGAAGTTTATAGTGGAACATGTATGATGCAAATGTGTTGCTTTGCAAACCAGCTTTTGACATTTCCATTTTGCTTTTATATATTTTACCATAACCAGTTTTAAATTCTTTATCCAGAACTTTATATATATATAAAACCAAATCTATTTTAAGAGGCCCTGTGTAATTGGTTTATTTTCTCTTTTGTTTTTAGAATTCTTCCGGGATTACAATTCCAAAACCACCGAAACCTCCGGATAAGCCCTTGATGCCCTATATGAGATATAGCAGAAAGGTGAGAAAGATTTAACATTTAAAAAATAAATAAAATTAGGGACAAGCTGTAGCCTGCTGAAAAAGGGTTTGGTTCTTGGTTTTTAACTTGGGTTGGGTAATCGCTCACTCAAGCGAGCAAAGGGTGCACTGATTTGACAAAACATTTTATTACGCTAATATATGTTCGTATAAATACATTATTTTTGGGCTGCAAGGAAGCGTACATTTTGACCTTTGAAGGTTTAGAACACATTACTGAAGGAAGGTTCGAACCTTCAATGGTACTAATTTGCATTATTTAGTGGTGACGTTACCATAGCTACTTGTTTATATTTGATTGAAAATCCTATTTTGCTGGTAATCCATATAAATGGAATAAAACATTAATATGTAAAATATGTTGTATAGAACAGTAATCATGTTTTTATAATTTAAATAAAAATACATGTTGTTTGTTTACACTTAATTGATGCTGCTTATGCAGCAGTGTGGAGTAGTGGTTAGGGCTCTGGACTCTTGACCGGAGGGTCGTGGGTTCAAACCCAGTTGAGGGACACTGCTGCTGTACCCTTGAGCAAGGTACTTTACCTAGATTGCTCCAGTAAAAACCCAACTGTATAAATGGGTACTTGTATGTAAAAAATAATGTGATAACTTGTAACAATTGTAAGTCGCCCTGGATAAGGGCGTCTGCTAAAAAATAAATAATAATAATAATAATACTGTTTACAGTAAGGTTGGATTGCATCAGCTGCAGCTCACTTAGGCAAAACAAAGCTTTATTTAAGTGACTGCTCCAAGCAGGTTGTCAGTCACATTTTACTACTTCTAAAAATAATACTAATAATGTGAACTTGCGCTTGTCAAGTGACACTGGAGATTGGTTGTGCCTCCATGATACATCAACAGTCGCTTGCACAGCTTGCATTTAACTTTTAACAAAGAAAATCCCAAACTGCAGAGGGGTTTCGAGACATTTCTTTCAATACAGCTTACGCTATAGAACGCTTTGCTGTCGAGATAGCGAATGAAGCAATTCAGTACAGGTTCAGTACATATTTTACTGAAGCACTACAACCGCTGTAGGTACTCCGCCCCAGTGCTTTGGATACTATACCCTGCTCCATACACTGCAGTGGCGCCATCTAGAGTTGCTATGTATAACGATTTGGTAGTGGATTTTAATACGACAACTTTTGTTTACGTAATATGCATTATACAAATCAAAAGATCGAATTTTGCATACGAGTGACATCTCATGTGTGATTTATAGTATTCACACATTGTCAAACTGTTTCTGTTAACAGAGAAAAAAAATACAGTGCGTGCATGCTACCTGACGAACACAGCCCTAAGTATTGGTGACTGATTAGCTAACCAAAGACTCCATCTTCTTATAGGTTTGGGACCAAGTGAAAGCCTCAAATCCAGACCTGAAGCTGTGGGAGATAGGGAAGATTATTGGTGGGATGTGGAGAGACCTCACCGATGAAGAAAAGCAGGAGTACTTAAATGAATACGAAGCAGAAAAGGTAACCTATAAACAAACAGGAATACCAATTTTATATGCTCTCTTTTAATTGATATACTACAAATCTGAAGCATACTGCACTTTCAAAGTAGTGAGTGGTTGTTAACCTATCCCATTTGTACATGTTGACTGCAAGAGGTCTTTTGCACCAGACTGGCTTCCAATCAATTTCCTCAACTTTACACAGTTTGGCATTGTCATCAAAGAAGGGGCGGTCCTGTTCTTTACTATACAGTCGAGGGTCTTTCATCGACTTTTTGCTATAGCAGTTTTATAGTGAATAGCACAATCAGTCGCTCCTTTTACCTACACCCTTCCACTCACTGGGTGAACTGGCATCCAAAACAAGCTTGATACCCGAGGGTTAAAATGAAAAGATTATTTCAGTCCCCCCACCTCTGTGTTCGGTTGCTCCTAGATTGAGTACAACGAGTCGATGAAAACCTACCACAACTCTCCAGCCTACCTGGCCTACATCAATGCCAAGAGCCGGGCGGAGGCAGCGCTGGAGGAGGAGAGCCGGCAGAGGCAGTCCCGCATCGATAAGGGGGAGCCATACATGAGCATCCAGCCTGCAGAGGACCCTGATGGTAGGAGAGGAGATTAAGCAACAGGGTTGGTTGATTCCTGTTTTCAATTCCTTTTTTAAAATCGACTTCCAAATCCAGTACCTTCGAAGGAATTGAAGTTTGAGACATTAATTTAATTGGCTAACGGTGACTTCAGTTTAATTTGTTGCCACAGTGAAAACCTAGTTAACAGAATACGGCTAATGGCAATTTTGTTTGCATTGATGTGTTGATTTTAAAAGGGAATTGGAAGTGAGAATTGATTTTAAAGGAATTGGAATAAAAAAAAAAAATTGACCCGAGCCATGTTAAGTAATCTGTGGATAGACTGATACCTGAAAGTAACAATGGGTTTCCTGATCAGCACCTCTCCACCTTGCATACTCATCCAAGGAAAAGGTGCTACCTGTTTCACCACTTGCCCTCCTTTCTCATGTTTTGTATCATTTGCTTGTGTACTTTATTGTATTTTATACCAGTGCATTTGGGGGTTTAATTTCAGAGCAAGAATAAATGGTAAGTTTTATATTCGCGTCACAAAGCAATAACATTTTGCGCTACGTGTATCACCACTTGGAATATCCGTGTGGACTGGTAAAATTTATTTTTTTGGTTTTGCACTGTAGATCAGTTCGGTCAGGAAGAGACAATGTAATTGTTTTATTGAAAGCACTAGTGACTTAAAAATATAGTAAGGGATAATGGCCTTTTATGAGCAAAGGTTAGACCGATTTTCTTTGCTTGATCTACCCATGCTTGAGGCGAGTTTCCTTTATGTACTGTCAACTGAAACATGCTTATTACTTCTCAATGACAAGCATCTGACCAAACCCTGTCTACACATACTGTTTTTCTTTTTATGAAATAGAATTATACCTGCTGACATGCAAAAACAGAACTAGCATTGTTCCAAGAATGCAGAAGATTTAAGTAAAGTACATTTCTCCAAGCAGCGAATGTCAAAATGTATGTAGATTTGCACCTTAGGCCCCATCTGGTTTTCCATGATGAAAGTGTGTTTTTTAAGGAAGAACAAGATTCTAACCTATATTGGGAGGCTAATTTTAAAGTCTGACCGGGACTATTCTGAATGTGTATTGTAAAGATGTGTTTTGAAGTGGAGTCATTTACACAAAATAATTCCTTTTTTAGGTATCTGGTGTCTTTACCAGATCTAACAGCAGAAGTTGCCTTTTACACAACAGGAAATAAGACTCCCATTGCATAGCAGTTGGATCCATTCCTGGTTTTACTATGAATTTAATGAGGCGCACACACAACTTTTTCCCTATACTCTGTGGCTAATCAAGCTCACAATAAAACCTAGGATGTGTGAAACTGCTATGCGATTGGGGTTTTATTTACATCCCTGCACAATACTAATGGTTTCTACTAGGGGTGCACCGATAAGATTTGCTTGGTCGATACCGATAGCCGAAGGTTACCTACCCATATCATCCGATACCGATAATAAATACAGTGCAGCTAAACTACTAGAACATAGGACCTATACTTAAACTGTTTTATAATTGTAAATGATAAACAATTAACCGATGTTGTTTACTTGTAGTTCTGACAAAAACGAACAGGTATTGTTTACTTGTTGCATTTACTTGTCAGCAATTTATACTTTTTTTTTTTTACAACAGACACAAAAATAACACTTTGCATTTGTACTGGTAAAAACACTTCTGTAGAAAAAATATGATGTGACATTTTTTATAGCCACTTGCTGTCAAACATTGCGTATTATAACTTCGACCTGTACTGTACAGTAGAAAACTAAATTAGCCTACGCAATGTCAACTACAACAACGTTTGTTAAATTCTTATTGTAAGCATACACTGCTAAAAAATGCAACCCAACTTAAACTGTTCACTTAAAAACAAAAAGATGTCATGAAAATATCCGGTTACAAAATTCAGTCAAACTTGAATTTGTTACTAAACAAGTCGGCACAGTAATCAAGTCCAGCTTCAAAATGCCACCTAATACACTTGCGACCAATGCGGATTAAGAAAAACAAACAGAGCAAGAACTACAAAAAGTAATTCCCACTTAACATTTAGAGAGCCCACAACTCCTTGGAAGTTAGGGAGATTGCTGTAGTCTCGGTTTTGAAGTGCTTTTCAGCTAAACTTTAAGTTCAAGGATTTGATCAAGTGAGCTACGGAGGAGGACCTGAGGTGATGCCAAGCTGCCAAAAGAGAGAGACGGAGCAGAGATGTCGCAGAGGCAGTTTTGTAACTAACCGCATCGATGCTGCATTTGAACAATAATTTGCTTGGTTAATACTATTTTCTTACAAATAATAAATACCCCTATGTTAGTGTTGTCGGCCTGAAACCAAACTACAAAGCATTATTTAGGGTGAATGTTAGTCTGGTAACTGTATAGGCTACATGTACTCTACTACTACAAATACTACGACTACTACTACTAATAAAAATAATAATAAACTATCAATGATATTTAGTATTCAACTTTTCTTTTTTTTTAAGCATCAGAATAATAATCTACTTGCAGTTGATCGTTGGATTTAACGTAGCATCATGTCTGTTCCGCACACAACTCCTGTTGTCTTCAGATATTTAAAAAAAATCCAAACACAGCTATTTTGAGACTTATTTACTGCATTTTGATCATGCTTTACACAGCACTGGGAAAATGAGTGTCTCAGTGTTCTTGTGTCATTAGTAAGTGTGCCTGACCAAACATCAAATTCTGTGCTGGAAGAAATTCAAGCATGAATATCTGTGTACATTGTCGGCTAAAATAACAAACTGCCAATAGCCGATTTTGTGTTTTGTGTTTTTTTTTTTCTTTTTCTTCCCCTCCCTCTTATCTGTGCCGTGCCGATACGCTACCGATTACGGTGCACCCCTAGTTTCTACAAATGAATGAATTAGCCAAGGGATAGTTTATGCAAGACACTACTTCAACTTCAGCAAAGAGAAGCATGTGAGTGCATAAATGGAAGCAGAGAAAAAGTAAGTTTGGAACAGAAGGTAGAAAGCACTTTACACAGTTCTAAATGCATGGAATTGCCTGCCAGGTGAAGTAGCAGGCTCTAAAACACTGGGAACATTTAATTTGACACTAATCTCTCTCCCCACCATAGGGGAGTGGTGCTAACGAGGGAACAGCCTTGATGGGCCGAATGGCCTTTTCTCGTTCCCAAACTTTTCTTCTGTTTTTACAGTAGTGTTTTTTTTATTTGTGTTTTTTAGACTATGATGATGGGTTTTCTATGAAGCACACAGCGGCTGCACGTTTCCAGCGGAACCACCGGCTGATCAGCGAGATCCTGAGTGAGAGCGTGGTTCCGGATGTCCGGTCTGTGGTTACCACAGCCAGGATGCAGGTCCTCAAGAGGCAGGTCCAGTCCTTGATGGTCCATCAGGTGGGTGTCTTCCTTGTGGCTAAAAGGAATGGTGGGGGGTGTCAGTTGCTGGAATGGTAAAGGTGATGTGGTGATCTACAGCTATGGCCAAAAGTTTAGCATCTGGAATTTTAGGATTGAGACATTAATTTAAAAATAATAATAAAAAAATATAATTTTATATTTTTTTATTTTTTACTTAACATGTAAATCAAAAACTACAAAAAGATATTGCAAAAGTCTACCGGAAGCCACAGTAGTAGTACAGTATTTAATGTTAGATTTCAATGTCACATTTCATCTTTTTTGTCAGTTTTTTGTTGAGTAAATGGGAAAACTTCAAAGTGGTATGCAATTTAATATGTTAACTTAAACATTATTTAGCAGACTTCGTTGAACTTTATGAAGCAAAATTAGTTAATTCTAATAGGGTGATGCAAAACGTTTTGCCATAGCTGTAAGTTTAAAAAAAACAGGATTACTAATGTTTCTTTAATACTTGTCGCTGTTTTGCAACAGTGTGGTTTTTTTTTTTGTGAGATGCAGGTTTTGTTTAGAATTGGATAAAGCTGTCCGAACCAGATTGAATAAAATCTTTGATAGCTAAATCATTTTTAATTTCTTGTGTGTTATCGGGGTTATGTTCTGTTAGTGGTAGAATGACTGCAACAGAACAGTGACAGTCGTAACTTTTAAACGTTTAAGAGCCTTTTTAATGACTTGTTTTTTTGGGGGGTTTTTTGCCTACAGAGAAAGTTGGAAGCGGAGTTGCTCCAGATTGAAGACCGCCACCTGGACAAGAAAAGGAAGTTTTTGGAGACCACAGACTCATTCAACAATGAGCTCAAGAGGGTATGCTCTCAATATATTTAAGGTTTGGAAACTAGGAATCTTAGCTGGGGCATTCAGAGATCACCTACTACATTGAAGTAACTTTGTGACCTACTAATGCTAGGGTTGCTGTTCCAAATAGGGTTAGGTGATTGTAATATTTAAATACCTTCACATTAGTCAGTGCTGGGAATAGGGGTTTTAATTGTTCTCCCTCCTTACCTTGTTCACGCTCCATGTGCCTAGCTATGGTCAAAAGTAGTTGCGTCGCCTACAATTTTAGGCTTGAGACCATAATAAAAAAAGTAAAGAACATAATTTTAGATGTTATATAACATCATGTAATCAAAGAAACCACAAAGTGACATCGCAGAAGTCTGCAGGAAGACATAATAGTACAGTTGGTGCTGCTTTATCGGAATAACCAGAGGCATATGAGGCTACCTTAATCGCACTTTTTTTTTTGATTTTTTTTCTAAATGAAAAGGCAAATAATTAAATCTTTATGATTAAATGCTAAATATGTGTTAGTAATTATAAATGAGGGAAGGTGAATGAAGGAGTAACATTACATTTAAATTCAGTTCTGGTGAAGTTTTCTGTTTTTTGGGTAAAGAAATTTTGCAGAAGGAAGGTTGCGGTGCCCAGTGAAAACTGTCTGAAGGAAATGAGTGAAGACTTAAGAGATACAAAAGCGGGTTTGCCTTTTGGTGTAGAAAGTGCCGTAAATCTGTTTAATTGACCAAGGGCACTTTTTGAGGATACCTGTGTTTTCTTTAAGGAAAGTGGTATACCTGTTGTGGTTCTGGGCTTGAGAACCACCTTGACATTATGAAAGGGACAGTTAGTCAGTATTTTCAATATCCGAGATACCTGTTCATGGAAGACCCTACAGGAAACAAATGCATTTAGTTTTGTTTTTTCTATCGAGTATTTTTTTGTTTAGGTGCTTTTTAAAATAAAATAAATTAAAAAAATAAATACCAGACGTCCCAAGAACTGGGACAATCGCAGTTGTTTTTGTTTTTTTTTGTCCCAGTCACAAACAGTAAAATTGCAAAATGTTTGACCATAGCTGTACACCAGTACAGACACTTCATGCATGCATCTGAATATCCCTGGATTTCTTTGAGCAGTGTATCTTGTGTTCCATTAAACCCTGTGGTCTCTTCCTCTCTCTAGCTGTGTGGGATGAAGGTCGAGGTGGACATGGAGAAGATCGCTGCGGAGATCACAGCCGCGGAGGAAGCGGCTCGGAAGAGGCAGGAGGAGCGCGAGCAGGAGGCTGCGGAGCAGGCAGAGAGGGTAGCGGCGGCCGCAGCACTGGAGGAAAAGCAGGCAGCAGCAGCAGCGGAGACAGAGGCCAGCAAACAAGACGCAGCAGCACCTGAGGATGAGGAGCTAGAGAAGAAAGAGGAGGAGCCAGAGGCGGAGCCCATGGAGACAGGTGAGGGTTCATTAGCACAGTCTGCCAGTCTCCCCTGCTCGGCAAAGCAGAATACCAGGGCTGTTCAGTGAACCTGTAGTGTTTGTTACATTGAATAGCCCAATACTTTTTGTTCACTTTCTGTATGTTT
Source organism: Acipenser ruthenus (assembly GCF_902713425.1). NCBI lineage: Eukaryota > Metazoa > Chordata > Actinopteri > Acipenseriformes > Acipenseridae > Acipenser > Acipenser ruthenus. The sequence goes on from NC_081216.1 coordinate 1,561,773, forward strand.
GTATGGACCTATTGGACTTGATCTGATCTGTCAGTGTAGCTAGCTTTACCTACATATAAAAATCTGGTATACCACAGAAAAATGACCTGCCAACACTACTAATTGGCGTGAAGCAGCTAGTTTTAAAGTTTTTATTAGTCATGTCATGATAAATGTCTATTTCACCCAGGTATAATGCATCCCAAGAATGTCCTAACTGTTAAAGGAAGACGTTACTGCATCTTCTGAGTAGAAATGGCTTTTTTGCCATGCTGGTATGTGGTGCCACAGCGTCCCCTGGTGGAATGTCCTGGAATTTAATTTCTATTTAGACACTACTAATAGAAAATCTTTATTGTGGTGTGTTTTATCATTTGATTACAGACCCGCCTTTGAATAAATAATAATAATAAAAAAATTACATCATAATTCCCCTTTTTGAGTTAACAGTTTAATTGCACACTTAAATTTATTGACGCAGAGTAATAAGCCCCGGGGTATAACTGACATTCAGAATGTTATTTATTAATTTATTTGGCAGACTCCTTTATCCAAGGTGACTTGAATGTGAACTTTGACTGGCACCAGAGATCCCTGCTTGTGTAATTATGATTTGACAGTAAGAGTGAATTTCGACAGACCAAACAAAGCACATGTACAAGAGAATTGGTTCCGACTGGGGCATGTTTTAGGGCTAGGGTGGACAAAGTTGGCGCTGCCAGTCCTTGGGTTTGTGCCAACCCTGTTCTAAAATGTTTAATACAGTGGTTCTCAACCCCAGTATCTTCTGGTTTTCGTTCCCACTGAGCTCTCAATTACTTGACTAAACCCTTATTTGAACTAATACTTTGCTTAATTAGGCATTTTGTAATTGTTTTCAGCTCTTAAACAATTGGAGGTTTCAAGTTAACTGTAAAATTGTAAAAAGTAACTTGAAATCTGCAACTTTATGGAGCCATGAACAATTTTAAAAAAGAAAAAAAAAAGTAAGCAAATGATTAGTTCAATTGAGGGTTTAGTTGGAGTTGGAATGAAAACCAAGAGACACTAGGGTCCTGAGGACTGAGTTTGAGAACCACCGCTTTGAACCCAACTGAATCTCCCTCCAGACCCTCAAGTAGTTAATATTTTACCTGTTAAACCTGGAGTGGAATGGCCCTCCAGGACCGTGATTGATTGGACACCCGGTTTTAGGCCAATGCATCTGAAGTCTTGAAGCTGAATTAACAGAAGTCTTGCGCACCTATTGTAATCCTAATTGAACAATATTTATTTTTTTGTCTTTGTTTTACAGATGAGCCCCAGGCAGAGGAGGCCTCGGAGAGCCAGCAGAACAGCGAGGAGGGGGCCTCCACTACAGAAGACAAAGAGAGCGTGCCGGAGGGGGTGGACAGCGTGGTTGAAGAGGGAACAAGCGACAGCAACACCGGCTCTGAAAGCAATAGCGCTCCCCCTGAAGAACCTCCAGCAGAGTCGGGACCCGAGGAGGCTGCTTCTGAGAAGAAAGAATAGCGGATAGTGTTTTAGTACTGTAGTGTTTTTTTTTTGTGTTTTTTTTAAACTTTGTATGTTTTTAAATAAAACTTAACAGATGCATTTTTTTTTTTGTTACTAAGTGGTGTAACTTTCTGACTGTATTGTACGTTTCCTAATGAATGAAAGCATGCTTTTAAATACCCCCCTCACACACACTATTACAAATAGATGGAACAAACAGTACAGTAACATTGTCTAATGATAGACAAATCATGCTTTTTGCAGTTTTTTTTTTTAATTTAAACATTCCATTTTTGGTTAATTTCAGTTTGCTGCTGGTAACATCTGTAGTGTAACTAACTGCTCTGACGATCGCATTGTCTAGAAATGCCAAGCCTTCCCTAAGGGTGCTCTTAACAGGCATTTCATGTGCTTCTGTTAAAATGAAAGGGTTTGTCAAACTAATCTTACACAGTTTTTGTTTTTGTTTTTTTTTTCTTCAATTTTGTTTTTGTGTATCTGACAAAAAAAAAAGTAGACCTGTGTATCTTTTTTTAATTTTCAGCTTTTTGAAGAAAGGCAGATTCTATGTGGCAAATTGTTTACTGTTTGACTTGTGTTCTTTACCAGAGAAGGGGAGGGGGGTGGGGGGGGGGGTGGATAATAGATAAAGGGATTTGTTTTGAGTTCAGGTTTGTTTTGTGTGAGTTCTGTGAAATTAAAAGCTCAGTTTAAGCATGAACTACACTTTGATGATCTGATCAATTGGTGCTGTCAATTGAGTTTCTATTCTAAAGTGAAGATGGTGGGTGGGTCTATATGTTGTGGTTAATGTAACTTTTTGAGATATTTTGCACATTGAACATAACAAAGTAGGATGTGGTAAGATGAATGGTAGTTGGTTTTAAATAGGCAGGTAGAGTAATCCTGGGTGAAGGGTTACCGTATCTCTTTCCTGTTTTTGAACAAGAGGTCTCCATCTTGCCCTTTTCCCTGAATTATGCCCCCCTTACAGTAAGGTATCACCTATCCAAATACTTTTCACACTTTTGCTACATGTGAGAGCCACAAAGTGGTCTTTCTCAGAAAAGTGTAACATGCCATGAATCTAGGTCATTCTCATACTATAATAAACATACTACAAAATATGTCTACAAAGTATACATCCAAACTATGATGACTACACTGCACGAATACATATATATATATATATATAGTAATACCAAATAGTTAACATAATTATTTTGTTTTTCTACATTTAATGGTTTATTAACAAAATCCTCAATATAGGAAATGGGTCTTTTTGTTGAAGTACTTTATTATTATTTATTTCTTAACAGATGCCTTTAGCCAGGGTGACTTACAATTATTACAAGATATAACATTATTTTTTTACGTACAATTACCCATTTATACAATTGGATTTTGACTGGAGCAATATAGGTGAAGTATCTTGCTCAAGGGTACAGCAGCAGTGCCCAACCCCCCCCCCCCCGTGTGTTTACTGTGTGTAGATATTATCTTGCAGGTATCTGTCACACTGTGCTGCTGCACATAATACTGTGGATATTTATCAGGCGTTGTGCACCTTTAGTTCTTGGTAACGAGCAATGGTCTTACCACTGGCATAAAAAAAAACATGCAGGCTCAAAAAGTTGGGGTAAAAGATACAGGAAGCATGCTTATGCGCCAAGTGCAATGTAACAATCCGAGTAGCGTTGTAAATGATGTAGGCCTATTTCTTTATTGTGAACAAATGTGTGTGTGTGCGTGTATATATAAACTGTTAAACACTTATAAGAAACCTTTAAATTGCTTAAAGAATACGTAGCATCAAATTGTCCCCTCATCTTTCTATGGTGTTTACTTGTGTGTACTGTGTTTTAATTATGCTAACAAATTGCAACAAAACCAATTATGGGGAGGGCGAGGGGGGTCTATATGCACTCCAATGCAGGGATTAAGGTAGACTTCAAAATGTATGAAAACTTGTTTTTTGTAACACACAATTACGTAGTAATCAAAGTTATTTCTTGTAAAAAATAAATAAATAAATAAATAATAAAAGGGCAACTTGTCAAACTCCATAGAGTTCACACAAATTGCATTAACATTGCTAAAAAAACAAACAAAAAAACAAAAAAACATTTTAAAAAATCGTGACCGAATGAGTATATGATGGGTATTGTTCAAACTTTGCAACACATTAAAAATGTGTAATTACGCTATGTAGGCTGCAATACTATTTAAAAAAAAACAAAACAAAAAAAAAACGTTTTGCTATTGATTTTGCTATAATACAGTTACTAAAATTAATCTGCAGTACTTTCTGTCCGTTTTATAAGTTATGGTTTCACACACACACACACACACACACACTGTTAACTGTTAACACGTTGCTTGTTTTGAAGGCTGGGGTTGCACACCGGTATCACTATGTTGTTCATTCTCTTTATAGTTGAGGTTAAACTTATAGTGCACAAAGACGTTTGCGATTAAAAAAAAAACTGCACCTTTGCACACTAATTCCACTCCAGGTTTAACAGGTAAGACTATGTAATCAACGACTGACAGGTCTGGATGCGGGTTTAGTTGATTAAATTAAACTATTTAGAACAGGGTTGGAACAAAGACCAGGGGTGGAACTGCCAGCTTTGGCCAGCCCAGGATTCGATTATTGTTATTCCTAAAATTCGATTAGTGATATTCCTAGAATTAATCAATTACTTAACTAGACCCTTAATTGAACTGCTATTATTATTTTCAGCTCTTGAACAGTTGCAGATTTGAAGTTAGCTGTAACATTGTATAAGTAACTTAAACTCTCCAACTGTTTAAGAGCTGAAAACAAGTAAAAAAGGTCTAAGTCATTGAGAGCTCAGTTGGAATGAAAACCAGCAGACACAGGGGGTCCCCAGGACCAGGATTATAAAAATACAATATTAAAAAAAACAAAACAAAAAAAAAACATTCAATAAGAACTTCTGAATAATTGCAAACACCAATTTCTTTACCGATCAGCGACTAACTAGATTAGAACATTTTAAATGTTCCAAAACCAAAACAATCCTGGTTTTATCATGCAGATTCAAGTGCACAGAAAATACAACAAGAATTTCTAAAACCTATTAAAATGACAATTGGAGCGCTTCAATACAGGAAACACCTGCCATCTAGTGGTGAAACTTCCTGTGTGCTGCTATTGTTTGGTCACCCTCAGTTGTGCGATAAAAGGCATTATACTGTAATTCATTATACACAAAGACAACATATATTTTAATACCCGTGCAAAGAATAAATTAAACAAGAAAGTATATCATTTTAAATAACATATACCGTTTCTGAATTGGTCCAAGAATTATGCTAACAAATTGCAAATTTGCCCTTATAAAAGTTTACCATTGTATTCTTGCGCAGTATTTTTTAAAGGCTTTTCTCATGGCTTTTCTCAGCATGTACCATAGCTTACCCCAGTTTGCCATGCTTTTAAAAGGAAAAAAAATGCTTTACGATACTTACCTATGTGCGACTATGCGTTCACTTAGCTTTATTATACTTTGCTGTGCTTTTACCATGGTAAGCTTTTATGTAAGTGTGGTTATTATGTTTTTTTTTTGTTTTTTTTTTCACCAAACCTCACTGAAATGTCATAGAATTACAAATAAATGTCTTAATTGTGACGCGTTTTTTGAAGAGGTGTAAAGTGAATCACTTAAAGATAATGTAATTTCTCAGATTCTACTCACGATCTGAAACTTTCGACTCTATAGACCGCATTCCAATGCAAAATGATTTGCACTCAGATTTTCCATAGATAGGGGCTGGAGAAAAAAGATGAAACACCCGCCATAGCATTGTCAACAGGGTGAAACCCGCCTTGCCTCTTGGTATCTCTGAGAGTCCATTTTATGATCACATATAGGCTGTTTTTTTTTTTAGAATGAAAAAACTGGATCCCCTGCCTTTAATTCATTTGAAGCTGTAGCAACTCTGAAGCAGTTCAAATAAGTATGTAATAACACAATTATAATTTTAAAAATCAACATTGATCCAGGAAGTTAAACAGAACATGACATTTTCATCACACAATCTGAATTAATAAACAAGTTATCCATAAGTTTCTTCATTTTAGTTTTGTGTATAATAAGTGACTGTGTTGCCAACTTGCTGAGCGCATTGCTACAGTTTTGTACTTAGAAATCATGTGAATACAAAATAGCAAAACCAGGACGATTCAACAATTTTACTGTTTCTGAACGGGACAAAAAAAAGATAAGGCTAAAAAATTGGGACAATCCGGGACGTCTGGTTACGACGTTTACAACTATGGCCACAAGTGTTGCATCACTCTGCAGAATTAACTCATTTTGCTTCATAAAGTCGAATAAAACCTGCTGAATAATGTTATGTTAACAAATTGAATTATATACCACTTTGCAGTTTTCCATATACTTAACGAACAACTGACAAAAATGGTAAAATGTGACATTTTAAAATGTAACATGAAATACTGTACTACTATTATGGCTTCCGGTAGACTTTTGCGATATCATTTTGTAGATTCTTTGATTACATGATGTTAAATAAAAGATCAACATTTATATTCATAATGTTTTATTTTTTTAATTTATTTTTTTAAATGATGTCTCAAATCCTGAAATTATATAGGTGATGCAAAACTTTTGAGCATAGCTATAGGTGGGCAGTTAAAAACATCGACATAGTTGTCAAATCAAATCTGAGTTTATTAAAAATCTGAACTCTGTGATTGTGTATGAAGACAGTCGTGTGATTGAGAGAAACGGCAAGCTTCTTGCTTTGCTGCAGACAGGTTGAGATATTAAGCGTGCAGGAAACTGTGGTGTGGTCAAGTGGTTTGATATTTCACGATCGGCACCAGGAGTGCAAAAAAAAAAAAAAAACATTCAAAATTGTTTTTGCAAATGCTTGCCCAAAACGTTGAATTAGATACTCTGCTAAATACAATAAATCTATCAATACATTTGGAAAATGGGGCATGATGCTGAAGCCAATGGAAAACACACACACACACACACACACACACACACACACACACACACACACACATATGTCGTGAGACAGCAGGGAGGAGGTTAGAAAGCACACTGGTTTTAGTTTAATTGTATTTGTTTATTGTTTAATTTAAATTGGTTAATTGTTTTATTGTTTAATTATCCCCTGCACCTGGTGGTTGTTATTAAATTAGGACCAGGTGCATGGTATTTAAGGAGTGAAGCCAGTGTGCTCCCGGCTGCTGAGTAGAAAGAAGCAGGAGAGGTTCTCTGCTTCTGAGCAGTCCGGAGAAAAAGGTACATTTTAAACCTGTGAAGGTTTGGGGCAGGTAAACGGTTTAGCCGTCCTGCGAGTGAGTCAGGTTCCAGTGTGTATAGTAAGCCCTCCAAAAACGGAGTTAGGAGTTTGTTTGTGTTTTGTTTGGTTTGTAATTAAAAATAGCGCAACCGCGTGTTTAAAATCCATTTCTGTGTGTTGGGTCGTAGTTTTTAAAGGGGCACGAACCCGAGTGAGTGGCAAGCTCTCTCTCTCTCTCTCTCTCTCTCTCTCTCTCTCTCTCTCTATATATATATATATATATACTTACTAACTCTTTTACACTAAATGCCACTGAGGGCACGAGTACCGAGGATGGTCACTAAATGACACGCGTTGTGTTCCCCTAAAAGTTTATTTGTGTATGCATCGATGAGGTCATGATCATTTGACTTTCCAATAAGTGATGTTTCCACTGAAACGCTGCTCTGCGGTGCATCCCCCTGCTTGTGTCTATCGTTTGTTTGGTTTAGAACTGATATTTCTGGCTAAAAACAAAAAAAACCGTGCTGACCAAAACCACCAGCGTCTGGTTTAGGATTTCCACCGAAGGTGATGTCAGGGTTTCAATATGACACTATCCCTCCCCCCCCCCCGCACCATATACAAGTGATATATTTTATTACAAGGCAGCAGTGTGGAGTAGTGGTTAGGGTCTGGACTTTTGACCGGAGGGTCGTGGGTTCAATCCCCAGTGGGGGACACTGCTGCTATACCCTTGAGCAAGGTACTTTACCTAGATTGCTCCAGTAAAAAAAAAAAAAAAATAAAAAAAACTGTATAAATGTGTAATTGTATGTAAAAATAATGTGATATCTTGTAACAATTGTAAGTCGCCCTGGATAAGGGCGTCTGCTAAGAAATAAATAATAATAATAATATGGGTCTGATAGCCTATGACTTTCTAGTATTAGTTTAAAAAAAACAAAACAGGTCCGCTCTAGACAGAGGCCCCGCCCCCGATTATTCTCACGTCTTTACCGCTTAAACTTTAATGGGGACGGGGGACGGGACACATACGGTTGAATTGTCGTTCAACGTTGGAGAGCAACATGCACTCAATTCAAATGCGATGTTTACTGTGTGTGATTGTTCCTTTTGTGGTGAATTGGGACAGGACTGGGTGCAGTGAAATGCAGGTTCAGGTCGTTTATTATAGCAATGCACAGTGAATCTCTTTCTTTCAACTCTGTTTACTTCTGATTTCAATGCATTGTGCTTTACCACAATGCTGCTTGATTACCAGGTGTGCCCTACCAATGTTGACACCTAACCTAGATCCCAAAACATCATTGTTTGTAAAAACTTTGTGGGTGTCTCTGTGCTCAAAAGGAAATGAAACACATGCATTTTTAAGGAAGGAAACTCGTGTTATTTCTTATTGGCCACATTTTTTTTAAAAAAAAATGGGGATATGAAACTCTTAAAAGCCCTACTTTTGTTGTTTATCAGATTCTGATAGAATCTAACTGAAGGAAAGTCCAGAGCAACTCATGTAATCCAGGGATCCCCCACCAAAACCAAAGGGAGGGGATTTTTGCTGCTAGAAGTCATGCCCCCATTAGAGCCTTGGTCCATAATTTCACAGTTTTTTTAGTTGCTTGTTTTGTGTACGAATCTATGCCTGCTATTTATACTCTAGTAGCTCAGAGACACGACTACAGTTTATTTCCGTTATCCTACTAATTATAATAGAAATTAGTTATTCAGCTGTTACTCCATTGAAGTGCAACCAACCGCTAACTACTCTCTTTTACAAGGTTACTGTGGCTAATTGTCTACCATGTGTTCTTCTTTCCCATACATTCTTGCACGTGTTATATTGAGAGTGATTTTAACATAACGCTCTCATCAACATAACAAGCCAAGATAGGTATCTTAAAACGACATCTACAGTGGAGACGTTATTTAAAAACAATGTAAAGCAACATGATTAGAGGAAGCCACTGGGATGCTCTGGGATGCACTGGGATGCTCTGGGATGCACTGGGATGCACTGGGATGCACTGGGATGCACTGGGATGCTCTGGGATGCTCTGGGATGCACTGGGATGCTCTGGGATGCACTGGGATGCTCTGGGATGCACTGGGATGCACTGGGATGCTCTGGGATGCACTGGGATGCACTGGGATGCACTGGGATGCACTGGGATGCTCTGGGATGCACTGGGATGCACTGGGATGCTCTGGGATGCACTGGGATGCTCTGGGATGCACTGGGATGCACTGGGATGCACTGGGATGCACTGGGATGCTCTGGGATGCACTGGGATGCTCTGGGATGCTCTGGGATGCACTGGGATGCTCTGGGATGCACTGGGATGCACTGGGATGCTCTGGGATGCACTGGGATGCTCTGGGATGCACTGGGATGCTCTGGGATGCACTGGGATGCACTGGGATGCTCTGGGATGCACTGGGATGCTCTGGGATGCTCTGGGATGCACTGGGATGCTCTGGGATGCACTGGGATGCTCTGGGATGCACTGGGATGCTCTGGGATGCACTGGGATGCACTGGGATGCACTGGGATGCTCTGGGATGCACTGGGATGCTCTGGGATGCACTGGGATGCTCTGGGATGCTCTGGGATGCACTGGGATGCTCTGGGATGCACTGGGATGCTCTGGGATGCACTGGGATGCTCTGGGATGCACTGGGATGCACTGGGATGCACTGGGATGCTCTGGGATGCACTGGGATGCACTGGGATGCACTGGGATGCTCTGGGATGCTCTGGGATGCACTGGGATGCTCTGGGATGCACTGGGATGCACTGGGATGCACTGGGATGCACTGGGATGCTCTGGGATGCTCTGGGATGCACTGGGATGCACTGGGATGCTCTGGGATGCACTGGGATGCACTGGGATGCACTGGGATGCTCTGGGATGCACTGGGATGCTCTGGGATGCACTGGAATGCTCCAAGGGATGAGGCTGGGCTCCAACTATTTTTCTTTTTCTTCACCCATTGTTTGGATTCAATGTTTTTGGAAATCTGTAAGATTTTATATTATAATAAAGGTGGTTATTTAACGCAAGATTGACCTGAAAAACATTTTATTGATTAAAAAAAACACCACCTCTCTACATAGCGTCATCAGGGTACAAAGCAGACAATATCTATGAGCTCCAGGGTTTCTTGGATTTATTCAGAACTGTGTGCAACCAACACTTGACTTGCTCCCTTTTGTTTAATCACAATATACAGAATAAGCATTTTATTTATTCTATACTACATTTTTTTGTTCATTTTCCTAACCATTCGGCTAAAGGCATGCAAACTACTTTTTTTCTTTCTTTTAATCTGTATGTGATTTAACTAACTGTTCAACTGCTCAATCGTGCAGAGCTGTGAAAAATAGTTATGAAACTACTGACAACATTATAAGAGAAGATGAAATGCACTAGGTGGTGATGTGTTGTGGTTAAGTCTCGACCATCCCTAAATCTCGCAGATCTAAACTGACAATCTGGGTGACACTCATAGATGAAAAAAAAACCCTGCCACTTGATCAGCATGATTCACTGTTAAAGGAGAGGTCTGGCTACACTGACTTTATCACTAAACAGCACTCCAGGATCATCAGAGAACAATGACAAACGCTAGAGGTAAGGGCATTATTATTGAAACATCTTTTCTACTTATTGGTTATTTGTCTTTCTTTTATGTATTTATTTATTAATTAAAAAAAAGATTAATTAAATCAGTTTCTGTTGATTTACAGGTTCACTGCTGCTACAATATTACTTCAGACTCAGAGTCAGCAGTTTAGATTTTATACCTGGATCTGAAATGAATACTGCAGCATTGTATAATCCATTATAATAGGGTTCCCTATTGGAAAAGCATAACAAAGGGTAATAAAGCACGAGTACGCATAGTAAAGCCCAGAGAGGTATGGTAAAGCATATTTAAAAACTGTGGTAAAAACATAGTAAAACCACTGGAAAAGCATAGAACTGTAAAATGGTTTCAAATTTACTGCACCGAACATTTTAAGGAATATTAAGATACCCCAATATTGAGGTTACATTATACTATTATATATACACATCACTAGAACCATATACAATATCGCCTTTATATTGGGCCATTCTGACCGTTTACGTGCTATTCAGATACTGCGTTTTTAAAACGGTAACTGAAAATGAATATAGTATACTACTTTATAGATCAAATTCTATATACATGCTGTATGTTTACATATCACTTGGGCAAAAATCTTATCAAAATAACATTTCACACATCTTGCCCAAATCAATAAGAAAAACATATTTCTTGATTTGAGTATAATAATAAATAATAATAATAATAATCTATTCTACTGGGTTTGCTGCGTGCGGTTCTACAGTCTACGAGTAGCGCTCTATTTATACATTGATTCAAAACCATACTATTAGTCACGTGTTCCTTAAGTGTAAGGTGTCATTACAAACACAGTAGCAGCCGTAACGGTGGTAGTAGTTTGATACGAAGTGTAATTCAGTTACACATCCTTGAGATAGAAACACGTGTACAGTGCGCATATACTATATATATATATATATATATATATATATATATATATATATATATATATATATATATATATATATATATAGATATATATATATATATATATATATATATATATATATATATATATTCTGTATAGTTATTGTCATTTATTGAAAAGGTTATGTGAAAAAGGGTACTTTACAGCAAATGCATTTGGATCAGACAGCCGCTTAAGGAACTGTTTGAAACAGCATGAAAGTAAAACGCAACCTCCCGCTAATGCCAAGAATCAGTCAATCCCCTTATGAAAGACACCCAATCATCGCGGGCTCTAGAATGCTGTTTAACATGTTCTGTTGCTTTTCTTTTAATGTTTCGGATTCCTGTAATTAGGGGGAACGGTTCTTTTGCGATGACATAAAATACAACCTGACTGTGTAATGTGCTTAAATGTCAAGCGTCTTTCGCTTTCCTCAGAGAAACATAAAGCCGGTGGAGATGACTCTTAGGGGAAATTGCTACAGCAATAACGTTTCAATAGCTAGACTGTTAAAGTGACAGTGCTTACCGTTGCTTTGGCAAAGCCAGTTTGTATTGCTTGTTTCAGAGGTCCATATTTTAAAATAAGCTTTACCGTACCTCTCAGGGCTTTACAACGCTAACCCATGCTTTCACTGTGCTTTATTACACGTTGCTATTTATGGTGAATTTGTATCAAGGTGTTTATGATCACAATGATTGGCTTTAGGATATGTTATATTATGCACACTACACATACATACAATACAAATAATTAAGCTTGCTTTATAATAGCTATTGAGTGAGCTGTTTAATAAATGTCAAAATAACCAAATATTGCTCCAGTCTGTTTCTGGCCACAATAAACTATAGCTCAGAGTTGCTGCATTAGAGTTAGTTATGTCTGTTTCAAAATCTCCAACCCAGTGCTGATGGGATGGGACTCCTGCAATGGTGAATATCTTTCAAGGTACAAAGAGGTAGGCTTAAATGTGGCGTTTTCTTTTTCTTTTGCAGGAATTCAAATGATTCTCCCCGTCGTCTTCAACTTTTTCTTCATTTTGAAGGTAAGCACGACTAGATCGCGTTCAACCTTCATGAAAACATTACAAGAGCCCAGGATTAACTGTAGGCGGTACAGACCACAGTCTCACAGCGTGAACAAATTGTTTTTGACAATAGAGACACTTCATCATCCCACAAATACATACACTGTCACATTATAACCAACTTTCCCAACTTCGTCAAGGGAAAGTGTGTTTGAAAACAGAGGAGGCACTTGGAGGCTTTTGATGCCATGGCAACCACACTCACTTATTTGTATTTAAATATATGAATGTGCTTGTTTTAAAGTGTTGAACTATTATATATTGGGACAGTTGTAACATTTTTTACCTTTCTCTCCATTACACACAGATAATTTGAGCTAGTTTGACCAGACTTTGACACAAACAACTTTCATCTGTCCTCTACCAACCCCCATAGTTATCCTGTTTTAAGAACTAATATAAGTGTCTGATGTTACAACTGACCCCATGGCCAGGGATCCATTACTAAACCTCATGTTCCAGCACGAAACAACAAAACTAAGAGCAATTAATTGTGTCAATTATAAGTACAGAGATCAGGGATGAGAATGCTAAAAGCCTGGATCCATGAAGTGGGTAACACAGGTACATATCACAAAATAGAAAATTAATGAAATCTCAGGTCTGTGGCACAGACAGCTCCTCTACCACAGGTAGACAGAGACCTGAACTGAGCATGTGCAGAGTAAGTGATGGCCCTCTAGCTTGCATCTGATTGGAGAAATTCAAGCTGTTACAACCAGAGAGAGAGAGAGAGAGAGAGAGAGAGAGAGAGAGAGAGAGAGAGAAAGAAAGAAAGAGAGAGAGAGAGAGAGAGAGAGAGAAATTTATTTAAAACAGTAAGAGAAAAGGAAGACATAGCCACAAATGGTCAAATGCAGACTTTGCTGTCTGGTGCCTAATTAAAGCACAGTCAAAATGGTGTAACATATTTTCACGAGTGCCTGTCTATATCACTGATTACTGACTGAAAATTGAAATTCTAACACCCAGAGGTTTTCACGCAGGTAGGTATAAAAAGGATATAAATTACATATCTTGAGGTGTTCTTACAAGTTTGCACACTACTGTGTGCATATATATATATATATATGATTTAATTTTCCAACTTCAAAGGCTCGATTAGAAAAGAGAAGCTCTGTTTCACTTGTGTTTTTTATTCTTCAACAAACCGTCAGGTAACAGGATGTGGTACACTGGGGATCTGGGGGGGGTTGAAACTAACACCTACATCTCGAGATTCTTTTATGTATTTCTTGTAAATTCATGTAGATGTTCCTGTTTGGCAAATGTACACAATAACCTTTGATGTGTGTGTTTGCTTCTATCAGTGTTAAACTAGGTGACTTAGAATACTGGGTTATAAAGATTACTATCCTCAGGACTGTCCAAACGTTTTGAATGAAAATGACATACTGATGACCAGAGGGTTCTTAAAGAGTAAACAGAACAAAAATAACAAATGCTTTATGCAAGTTTAAACACTTTGCAATGATTCTCCTGCTAGTGGTTGATTTTTAACCGCATGGTTTGAGGTTCGTGTCCAGCCCTTGCCTTTCCATTCAACTCAATGGGCTGAGAAGCCAATTCTTGACAAGCGGTATGCCCTGCCTCCATGTCTATTATTCATTATTTCAATATGTCTGTATTTATTTCAGATCAGCATATCTGAAAATGCAACTTCCGATGATGAATATTACTCCGATTTTGAAGAACACGACAATTCAACCACAGTCGATTATGGCAAATTTGAGCATCAGTGTCAGAAAGGGGGTGTCCGGATCTTCAGGGGTTGGTTCCTGCCTGTCATCTACTCCGTCATCTGTTTTGTGGGGCTTCTGGGGAACCTGCTGGTAATGCTCACCTACATCTACTTCAAGAGGCTCAAAACCATGACGGACGTCTACCTGCTGAACCTGGCCGCTGCCGACATCTTGTTCCTCCTCACCCTCCCCTTCTGGGCCACCAGTTTCTCCCGAGGCTGGATCTTCGGTCTGGTCGCCTGCAAGCTGGTCTACTGCGTCTACAAGGTCAGCTTCTTCAGCGGCATGCTCCTGCTCATGTGCATTAGCGCCGATCGCTACTTCGCCATCGCCTGCGCCGCCTCTGCCCACCGCCACCGCTCCAGGGCTGTCTACTTCAGCAAGATCTCCTGTGTCTGCCTCTGGAGCCTGGCCCTCATCTTCTCCCTGCCCGACCTGATGTACAGCAAGCTCCTGGAGGATGGCAACCTCACCCTAACCTGCGTGGCCATTTCGGAGGACTCCATTCACCTGAAGGTGAAGCTCCAATCCGGGCAGCTGGTGGCTGGCTTCCTCCTCCCCTTACTGGTGATGCTCTTCTGCTACATCTTCATCATCCAGACCCTGCTCCAGGCTCGCAGCTTTGAGAAGAACAAGGCCATCAAGGTGGTCTTCGCCGTGGTCCTCGTCTTCATCGTCTTCCAGCTCCCCTACAACTGGGTCATGCTGATGCGGACAATCGCCCTGGCTAGGGGGAGCAACACGGACTGCACGGCCGAGAAGGAGCTGGACGTGGCCGAGGACGTCACCAAGGGCCTGGCCCTGATGCGCTGCTGCCTCAACCCCTTCCTGTACGCCTTCATCGGGGTCAAGTTCCGCAACGACCTCTTGAAGCTCCTCAAGGGGATCGGGTGCATGAGCCAGGAGCAGTTCTTCAGGTACACTTCCTGTAAACAGAAGAGGAGCTCTGTCGCCATGGAAACAACGGAAACCACCACCACATTCTCTCCGTAAGGTAGTTTCAGGAAAACAAGCAGCCTCCTCATCCTCCTCCTCCTCCAAACAAACAAACAAACAAACTTGATGAAATGCATGAAGTGTTTACACAGCAAAGGAGGTAGAAGATGGGAGTTTGAGCATACAAGTGACAGACAAGAATAAATAAATATATTTAATATGGAAGTCATTTCACTATAGATAGATAGATAGATAGATAGATATAGCCATGGCCAAAAGTTTTGCATCACCTCGAATTTGAGGATTGAAACATCATTTTACAAAAAAAAACTATATGAACATAATTTAAATATTTTATTTAACATCATGTAATCAAAGAAAATACAAAATGATATTGCAAAAGTCTACCAGAAGCCATAATAGTAGTACAGTAGTATTTCAAAATGTCACATTTGTGTCTGTTTTTTCATTATGTATATGGAAAACTACAAAGCGGTATGTAATTAACCCTGTTATGCCTGAAATATATAAAAAAAATAGCTAGGAAAAAAGTAGCTTTGAACACATAATAAAACTATTTTTCATTTTTAATTGCTTTATATGGGAAATGGCATCAGGCTCATATGAGGTCATCATGCATTTGCGTCTTCCATATGTCTCCATACATACAAAGACTAAAAGAGGTTTTTTTTAATCCGTCCACATATGAGGTCGCCATGCATGAAAGGGTTAAATATGTTAACGTAACATTATTCAGCAGGTTTCATTCGACTTCATGACAAAAAATTAGTTAATTCTATAGGGTGATGCAAAACTTTTGTCCATAGCTCTATATCCAAGGAGAATCAGTTTCCAATCAATCACAAAAAATGCTTAATAAAGAAGAAAACTCATATCCCCTTTGGTCACAATTTTTGATTGACATTTTTAGACATTTTAAAAGCTTGTGTGAACTCTATGGAGTTCGAGAATGTGCCCTGCCAAAACTTTGCAAAAAACATGGATGCATTATAAAATAGATACATAGAGAGGAAACTTAACATGGCACAATTATGCAAACATTAAATTCAGCAAATATACCCCAATGGTAATTCGATTAAAGGTGAAACAACTTCCGTAATGTCACTTTTTTTGGCATGACTCCTATCTTACGAACCTGCGTCCTTTGTGAAAAACTCAAAACTCACCGCTCTCTGTCTGTCTGACCATTTCAATTAAGAGATACTCTCAAGATATCTATTTGGACCTCCCATAAAACCATTCTGTTCTGGTGATCAGATTTTAAAGAAACCTTGAAAAAATGTTTCATATCTCTAATTTCATTTGTGCAACTGAAGTGCATGACCACTTCAATCAGGCCATTGGGATAAGTGGCCAACTCCTTTTGAAGTCATTACACCTTCATTCTTTACTCTAGAGTTTCAAGTCTTTGCATGTGCAACCTTCGGGGGGAACTTCCATGGTTTTTTTTTTACAGAGAAAGGGGAGTCAAAGACTTCAACCCAACAGAGACTAACCATCAAAAATACAGTATTGTAAAACAAATAAGCATGCCTTCAAGTTATGTGAATAGTTTGTTAATAGCGATTTTATGTACATTGTATTGCCTTGGTTTTGGTTAGTTTATACTCTTACAAAGCTCTGCAATGATAAGCTGCGCATGAATTCCATTCTGTTCACATTGTTAACGTTATATAAAGTATTAGTAAGGTGTTTGTTAACTAATGTTATTAAGAATGCTGCTTTAGATGCTACTAGAATATGTTTATTGCTATATACTCTGTGTTGGCCAGTCATTCTTGTATGGGAAACATGAAAAATAGACAATTTTAACGCCCATAGCAGCACCGTTTATGGCAGAAAAAAAAGATGCTAAATTCTGCAAACCTCAAAGCAGGATAAGATCAAAAATTATCATTCACATTTTGTTTTTTTGGTGGGGGTTATCCGACTAACACAAGGCTTCTTTTTTCCACGCCCAGGAAGTGTTCTCGGTATTGGAGAACAGAGCAATAGAGAAGCAGATGTAAGGTGTAGCCTATAAAAGGCAGGGCAAGATTAAGAAGAGATGACTTGGTAAATGCAACATTTTAAACCAATTGGTTTATGACAAGACTGGGATTGTAATAAAAAGGTACAAGTTAGCACGGCTTGGTGGTCCAGTGGTTAATGAAAGGGCCTCTTCACCAGAAGGTTCCTGGTTCAATCCCAGATCAGCCACAGACTCCCTGTGTGTGATCCTGAGGAAGTCACTTAGGCTTGTGCACTGTCCTTTGGATGAGACTGAGGTCCTATTGTAAGTGACTCAGTTGTGATGCACAATTCACCCCCTAGTCTCTGTAAGTCGCTTTCGATAAATGCATCTGGCAAATGACTAAATTACTAATTAATAACAGCTTGCAGGGAGGGGATACCAAGACATTAGATATATACCAAGAACTTATTTGCAACTGAATCCTCAATATGTTTTCAAAACTCTTTTTTTTGTATCAAAAATGTATTATTTCTTCAAATGTATGTGTCATTCATTAACAACATAATTTTTCTGTGTATGTTTCTTTCATTAAAACAATAAATAAATACAAATTACCAACCAGGTACAAAGAGATAAAACTACAGTAAACGGTTTACAATTTTTTTTTTTTTTTTTTGCAGGACCTTTGCAATCTGTAACTTGACAACAGAAAAGATACAGAACACTGTTAGACATTCATGATAAAAGTAATGTTTATTTTACGCATTTATTTTTTTTTGCACATAAAGCATTTGCAATTTGACTCAACAGTAAAACAACCAATAAAACAAAAACGACAAACAATAAGTCATTTATTTAAAAAGCATTTTACGGGTCATTTGTCTGTAATGCACATCATCACCAGATTTTTTAGGAAATTCAGGGAAAGTGAGCTGTTCCGAAAATAGTAGCCTACAGTATGTTAAATCATTATTTACAGTTAAAAGTGGATAAACCCTGGGAAAAGTACTGTAAAACCATGTGAGTGGTAGGGAGTTTTTCATTGACTGCCATAAAAAATTCTGAGCAATTTCATGACTTTTTAATAGATGAATAACATCATACCGAGGGACTAAGGAGAGGTGCTCCACAAACATGTTTGGTTTCTTACATTCTCCCATAGAATAGCCTTCTGTACACCTAGCCTTGCTGGCTGCATTATTTAGCTGTATTCACCCTCAAAACCCCCTTTACGATTTAACCTGATTTCCACTACGTCAGTCTGTTAGCCAATAGGCATTCCACCATTTACTACAGCAGCTGGAGGTTATACACATCATTAAAAAGAAGAAGAAAAAAAAAATCAGGGATGCAAATAAGACTCCCAATGCATAGCAGTTTGAACCATTCCTGGTTTCCAAGACACATCTGAGCTTGTTACCTGTACACACTGTGGCTAATCAAGCTTGTGGTAAAACCTGGGATGGGTGAAACCGCTATGCAATAGGAGTCTTATTTCCAGCCCTAAAAATACATGTTCGATTTAACATTTCAAAATGTACATTGTGAACGGATGTGCACAACAGTTAAGTAATGGTTTTATTAGCTAAAAAGGTTGTAATGTTTATATTACCGTGAAGATCCCAAACTGCCTCTCTGAAGTTAATCTGCAAGCCGTTTCATACATCTATTTTTTTAACAAGAGTAAATTAATATATATTAAAAGCATGTGGCTTTGAATCTGCTATTTCAAAACCAACATCACAAGTACACTTCCCTGTAAATGCAAGTGCAATTTCTTCCCCCTCTTTCGGTCAAACACCAATTCCTTAATTAGCTACACACACTTGCAGGACACTCTCCTGCAAACTGTTATGCAAAAACAAAAGCTGCTAAATATTTCAGTACAATTTGAAAATAGACAAAACCTACAAAATCATAAAAAAATCGTTTTTTAGAGCGCATGCCACAAAACAAACACACACAAACAACAGCGCCAGTCAAAGAGTTACTCCTTTGTTCCTGAAATGAATTTTGAATTATGGGGTTGATGAAATAAAAAAATAAAAAAAACTTAAAACTTCACTGGAGACTAAAACCTTGGTTAGTTTTTAATTTTATTGGGTTTGTCTGTATTTGATCAAAAGTAGCTTCAATGTAATTCTAGCAGATTTTGCATTACCCTTTGTTTATTTCTTATGTTTGCAACCATTGTGAATGTTTATGGGTTCTGTTGCTCCACTATTTAATTATTATATGCATTTTTTTCTCTAAATCTCCCTTTATCCAGCTCAGAGCTTAGTATAAACTATAAAGTAACAATTTAAAGAAGCTACAAAAGAGCTCTTAAGCTGAGGGAACATGAAGCCCCTTTTGTGGCTTGGAACTTGGTTTCAGAAGACTAGGTTTCAGGCCACTGCAGGGCACACCAGGGGAGACTTGGGGTTTGATACAGCAACCTCAGACTAGGTCTCCCGGAACCAGGTTTCAAGCCGCTGTGGCTGAAAAGGGGACTTTATGTTCCCTCGGTTTAAAAGCAACATACTAAAATAGTTCAATTCCACTTTTCAATACAGTCAGTAAAACTTGTAAGGGATATTGTTGGTATGGCACACTCCTGTCTGAGTAAATGGTTAATTTCATGAGGCTGTACTCTGCCGGGAACAACCAAAGCTGGATTTTTTGCGAGGATTTTTACTGTACAAGGGAATGCACCTGGACTGCATCCAACCCTCATTTGTAAGGGAAATTTCTGTGACAAAGTTGTTGCTTCAATCCTTGGTGTTTCCCCGGTGCTCATAAAATAAAATGGTTATAAAAATCCAGCGGTGATTTATTCCAGCAGGGTGCAGGTTGATCTGCAGCCTGCATTTTCTATTTCAAAAAGACAAATAAGGTGCAATTAACTAGAGCAAAAGCCTAATAAACTATCTGAATACTTGTCCCTGAGATTGAGCTGTGCTAAATCCTGGCTCTCATTTGAAACATACGCATGGATTTTTAGGCAATTCTTCTAATCTAGAGCAGCAAAATGCCGATACTGCCTCTGCTGTGGTGCACTGTGTTCAGTTGCAGCGCTTGCCCCTTGACAGACACACAGACACAGAAAGCAGCATTATAAAGGAGTAACTCTTTAAAGAATATATGAAAACCCATGACAGGAGAGATAAGATAGATAGGTCTTCCTTTGTGTGCAACAGATCCCGGGTCCAGTGGGGTACAGCAGCGAGGCATCCCGTAGCGGTGGAATGCGGTAGTGCGCCAGAGGTCTCCAGGGCTCACTTGCGGGGCTGGTGGATGTGCTGGTTGATGTGGTGTGGAGGGGGCAGCTTCTCCACGCAGGGCTGAGGTTTGAGGTGTGCCACCTGGGAGGCTGCCGGAGGAAAGTCCTTGTCACCCTGCGGAGGAAATGCACAATGGAGATCAGACAGTAAAATCTTAAAAGTCTAGGAAAGGGTAAAACAGACAAGGTCCTGTTGTGAGTGACTCTGCAGCAGCAGTTGTGATGCACAGTTCACCCCTTAGTCTCTGTAAGTCGCTTTTGATCAAAGCGTCTGCTAAATGACTAAATAATAATAATAATAATAATAATAATAATAATAATAATAATAATAATAATAATAATAATAATAAAGAAAAGGATCGGAGGTGGTTGAATCAAACAAAATAATCAAATGTTTTTTTTGTTCCTCACCCGCGTGACTGCTCCGGATATGACAAGAATCTGCTTTGGTGGGCTAAAACAAGACAGAAAGAAATTAAATTCTTCTACACATGCAAACTGACATCACATCTAATGAGTTGAGTAACTGATCAAACAATTGGTGATAAGCTATTTAAGGATGTGTGTGTGTGTGTGTGTGTGTGATTATGCGGAGAGTGTTGCTTTTTGTATTGCCCATAAACCAGGGGGTGTCTTCTGGCTTTCGTTCCACCCTGAGCTCTCAATTACATAATTGGTCTAATTATTTGATTAATTGGACAAATTTAACATTTCTCTCCAGGTTGAATCAAGTGCATTTTTTTTTTTTAAATCATCAACCGTAAAAGACCTTGAAAACAAATGTTAAATATGTTCAAGTAAACAAATAAGTTAAGTTAATTGAGAGCTTAAGTTGGAATGAAAACCGTAAGACCCTACAGGCAGTGGGAGGCAGGGGCTGTGCTATTTGTTAAAGAGGTCAGAGACACACAGTTCACACATTTAATTATCCTGATTGTTTTCCATTTCCTCTCAGACAGCGGGGTTGGTTTCTTAGAAAAAATGAATACGTGGATTGACAAAGATAAACAACCTGACCTTGTTTTTTTTTTTCTCCCTTCCTGAATTTGGCATCTATATATATATATATACATATATATATATATATTTATATATATAAAAGATTTCTGGTTTGATAAAGCTAGATATGGGTATGTGTTGCAGACAGTTTTTTTTGATTGCATGCAAACAGACACTTTAATAAAAACACCAACATTAGTATGCATTAAAAATGAATTATAGAAAAAAATGATTTTAAAGCTTTTTTTGTGTGTGTGTGGGGGGTGTGTGTGTGGGGTTGGGGGTTGGATATTTTAGGAATTTGCCCACTGTCTAGATTTCATAACTATCTACAATGAGGTATACTATTTAAATGATCAGGAGCCAGCAATTTGATGTTAAATAAACTGCCCCTCCCTTATAACTGAATGATAAACTCCTGTTACCAGGATTAGCTCAGAGCAGATTTACCAGGGGTCTGACTATTCAAACTCATGGCACCTGGTCATTTCCTAAACAAGGGAAATTCTGACACCCATGACTGGGTGCAGGAATGATGAGAATTCCAATCCTAGGACTTCAGATCACTTTTACTTTTTGAATGACCGTATAATGACCTGCCAGCACCTGTGCTGTGTGTTTCAATTGCACTCTGGTTTCACGGTAGCGCTTCTCTTACTGAAACAGAAACAGTATCACATCCTGTCTCCTTCAGTATCGCACCAGCTCGCTACAGAACCCCCACCTTTCCTTTCACCATCAAACCTTTCAATAACTGAGCCCTTTGATCTTATTGCCAGAGACAGACACAAACAGGCTGAAATAACCGAATTTGGTTAACAGGTATAGGTGGGACAGTTACACCCTTTCACTGTATTAAAAAAAAAAAAAAGATAGAAATGTGTATTGAGCAGAAACCTGCTTACTAAAGGTGTCTTGGACTTAATTTTTTATAGGCAACTATGATTAACAAAGCGGGAGTTCTTG
Organism: Acipenser ruthenus; assembly: GCF_902713425.1. Taxonomy (NCBI): domain Eukaryota; kingdom Metazoa; phylum Chordata; class Actinopteri; order Acipenseriformes; family Acipenseridae; genus Acipenser; species Acipenser ruthenus. The sequence goes on from NC_081216.1 coordinate 1,584,087, forward strand.
CAACACGCTTTTTTTTTTTTTTTTTTTTTGCAACTGATGAAAGGGCTACAGTATGTGACAAACCTTCAAATGCAAAAGAAAAAAAAACAGCTACTGAATTTCTTTCTTTCTACAGCGTAGGAGATTTAAAAAAAAAACAACTAAAAAAAAAAAAAAGTTTTGTCTGGTTGCAGATTGTATTCTAGGCTGCAGATGGAACGGCAGAAGACACTATGCAGCTCTTTTAGTTCAGTTCTGTGGCCCTGGTTAAATGCATTAGCAGGGAGTCAGCCCCTCTTCATACCTGCTGCTTTCCAGCTCTTTACTGTCTTTGTCCTTCTCGTGATTCTGGTCCCCGCCCAGATGGTGCTTTTGCACGATACGCATCCCTCCTGCTTTTACTGATAAACAAACAAGCAGGAAAACACACCAGTTAAAAGCACTGCCTTTTAACACATTTGGGCAGCAGTGTGGAGTAGTGGTTAGGGCTGTGGACTTGACCAGAGGGTTGTGGGTTCAATCCCAGATTGGGGTCACTGCTGCTGTACCCTTGAGCAAGGTACTTTACCTCGATTGCTCAAGTAAAAAAAAACAAAAAAAAAAACGAACTGTATAAATGGGTAATTGTATGTAAAAAAAATAGTGATATCTGTATAATGCGAAATAATGTATAATGTGATATCTTGTAACAATTTTAAGTCGCCCTGAATAAGGGCGTCTGCTAAGCAACAAATAATAATAATTTGGATTTCTGCAGATCTGCTTACAACTGACGGTACAGCAATACTACGAATTAGTCAGCCCACCCCGGTTTAATTGCCCTTTAATTGGACATGCTAGACTAAAGCTTGTACGCTTGTATTTCTTTAGTGACACAAAACCATCTGATATCTTCTTGCTAATTAATGACAAATGTATTCTCAATGCATATCATTTCTACAGTACTATGGACACGCGTGTTTGCAGTTGCATCCGAAGGCTTTTGTGAAGAGCCCACGCATTTTGTTGGTTTCATGCTGAATAATAAAACGGTGGTTGTTACCCGTTCGATATTCCATTAGGAAACTGACAGCTGAATGCAACCCTGAGCTTTAGTTCAACTCTATTAAAATCTCCTGCCAGGCAGTCTGCCAGCTGTGTGGGTGTGGAACTCACAATAAAATATAAAGTAGCATAACCGCTTTTAGTACACCTTCACCACCACCAGCAGAGAACAAAAGAAAAGGTTTTGTAATCTTGAAAAACAAAACAAAGTGGGTTACGCAGAGAGCACTGGGGGCTGCCGTGCAAGAGCCTTCGATGCAACAAAAGCCAGCCGACCCAACAATCCACAGACACAAAAACAAGGTGCTCTCCCGACACCCAGGCAGCTGTATGAATTCCATCACTGAAGCTGAAACGTGGCTTCTGAAACACAGTGCTGTCATTGTGAAACAGCCAGGTGGAACTTTAAGTTTGAGGCCAGGTAGGTACAGGTACAGTAGTTAGCTAGGCACTGGTATTAACTGATGCCTCCTCCAGTGTAACAGCGCCCCCTTCTGGAAGGTTGTTGAAATCTTATTCACAAGATCTCTTATTTTGATTTATTTTTTTTTTTTAGGCCTAATTCAATGTCTACCAAGCTATTTTTTCTTAATGATGACTTAACATTTGCATATATTTTGCAATGAAACTTGAAAACAGATATGTTTCCTGTAAAAAAAAATATATATATCACAGCATAATGCAACAAAGAAAGTCAACGGAGCAACGTAGAATGAATTATCATTGTAAGTTTTACAACTGTGCGCAAAACACAAAGTTTGAGATTAGAAAGTCTTAAATCTGCTTAATGAATTGCACAGTGTGTTTTCTGACATCCTGACGTCATATGTCAGTTGCTGGGATACCAGGTTCCTTGCTGGTAACAGAGCAAAGGCAAAATTCAGATTAACATATACAGGTTCGCTTTAAAAGGTCTCAGATTGTTTTATGGTTATTTATTTAATGCACAATCATATCAACAGTAGTCAGTTTAAGCAGGGTAATAAGCAAGTTCTATTGAATAGCAGTTTAAGCCAATGGGCAGCAGTGTGGAGTAGTGAGGGCTCTGGACTCTTGACCGGAGGGTCATGGGTTCAATCCCAGGTGGGGGACACTGCTGCTGTACCCTTGAGCAAGGTACTTTACCTAGATTGCTCCAGTAAAAACCCAACTGTGTAAATGGGTAATTGTATGTGATATCTTGTAACAATTGTAAATCGCCCTGGATAAGGGCGTCTGTTAAGAAATAAATAGTCTTCAACTATTTAAGATTGTAGAACAGCCTAAATTGTTAATGAATATATGCATTGCCTGGTCACTTTATTAGGACCTGTACCTAATATCGCGGTGGGCCACCGTTTAACATCAGGGAAATAGAAATATTGATATTTTATTGACTTTAGAGAAAGTGTAATGTGTGGTTATATTGCGAATGTGTTTTGCGCAGCAGTGGAATCAGCTGCCACAGCGCCAGTAAAAATCCTACTGGTTGTAACATCTGCTTATAAATTTAATACGAACGTATTAAACGAACTGTATTTTTGTTGTTTGTAGGTAGATAAGAGTACTTGTAATTTTCAATGACACGTAAGCAAAATTAATTTTCAAAGTACACCACCGCCCATTTTCCAATAACGTAAGACTTTTCACAACACATGCTAATAATGAACACAGCTGTGTCAAAGTACTGTCCCACAATGCACCTGCTGACATGTTGTGTACCCAAACAAAGAATAATAAATCCTGCTGTGGGAGGGTTTTTTTTTTTTTTTTTTGTGCATGGATTATCTTTGCTTCAGTATTCAAAATAAAATGCAGTAATTAAACTGCAGTTTATTTAATGGGCATTTGGCTGTTTTCAGCGTTGTATTAAAAAAAAAAAAAAAACATTTTTACTAAACATGCATAGAAAATTAACAACCGCAGACAACCGATATTCATATCACGCATAATAACAGATTTAAAAATACACTTCGTTATGCTTTTCGTAACCTTGTTGTACAATAAATAAAATAGTCAAAAGTAAAACGATAACAACCTGCAGGATGGTGTCCGGCTTTGGTGTCAGACTTATCCTTAGGCGGAGAAGACATCTCTATTGATAAACTAAATAAATAAAAAAACAAAAAATAAACGTCTCCCACTGTCTCAAGCAGTGAATTAAAAGATAACTCTATTTTTACAGCGCTTTCAATTTCAACACTGCCAAAAAAAGAAACAAAACAACACACCACATGACCACAAGGCACAAACCATCTGAAAAGAAACCGCGGGGGTCTCTCGTTTAAAAATAAATAAATAAATAAATAAATAAATAAATAAATAAATAAATAAAAATACGATAAATTAGGTATTGCTATGCCGCATCCATATTGGAAAACGCGCATTGTTAATATCTGACGTAAACCGTAAATGACAGAAAACAAACATTACTGATACACAGTAGACTAGTCCAATAAAGTCACGTGACAATGTCGGCCAAGAGGAGCGGTTCGTTGGAATGGATCCAACAGTTTTAATAAAACAAAAACGGAGCTGTCTGTGTTTAAAAATATATAGGTAATGCTGCACACACGTGTCTGTGTAGGTTTCACTGTGATATCATAGCTAATTTAATATTCATTTAATAATGTTGGGCATCGTAATACAAGTTTTGGTTACAATAAATACATAGTTTGTGTGTGTGTGTTTGTTTTACACTGTGACTCGGGTGACTGTGCTTGCAAACACGTGTATCTTTTTTTTTAATACCATATATTTACATTTGGTTGTCATGTTGTATTTCAATACATCCATGTGTTGTTGCTATAATTGACCACTAGATGGCACAAACGGAGCTCATATTTATTTCTTGTACTGTATTATTATTATTATTATTATTATTATTATTATTATTATTATTATTATTATTATTATATACCACTTGACTTAATTGCTGCTTTGAAGTGGTTTGAAAGATGTGTTCTTATTTCAGTCTGACTGGAAGTTACTCAGTCTATGAACATGCCTGCCATTTTCTAGGTTATAATGGTGTTTAAATCAACGATGCAGCTGTTTTCAACGTGTATGTTACAGCAGCATGCGTCTCGTTTTAACCTACATTTTATAGATCTCATACCGACCCCAGAATTGTGCAATTCACAATTTGTGGTTTATATACATTGAGAGAGAGAGAGAGAGAGAGAGAGAGTATTGAAGCTTTTAATATTGAGAGAGACAAAAAAAGAAATTGTTATGAAAATGAATGCTTAAGCTATTGAGAGACAGAATCAGACTGTATATCTGTGTGTGTGTGTGTGTGAGAGAGAGATCTTCAAAAAATGGCACACAGTATTTTAGGTGACCTTTCAGGGTAGATTTGTTATTTTTTTTACTGCAAAATTGCCCTTGCTTTGGTTTCTCTCTTCTATGGCAAGGTATAGATCTAAGAAGGAGTTAGAAACCAATAAATAAATAAATAAATAAATAAATAAATAAATAAATAAATAAAGTTTCCTGATCATTTGGCAAAATAGTTCAATTCACTTTTTTTCTTGAACCAACATGACTCGTTCTCTACAGAAAATATTAAAATAAGCTTAATAAATTCAGTTTCAAAGTCATTTTCATCATATTCAGCAGCTCTTTAACTAGCAACACAGAGCTTACTCACAACACTTTTAGAGACATTGTTGCTGATGGAAATGAGCCTGATTTCAAATCGCTTTCAACTCAATCCCAGTGGCAGATGTGCTATTGAAACGCAATACTGTTGCTCGCTAAATTTTTATTACAGCAGAACAGTCAAGCCCACCCACACACTAGCTAGGAGACCCAGCCAGAATCATATCTTGTTTTTACAGAATCTGAATTTTCTATCAAGTCTCAACAAGCGAACTTGAAATAGAGCCCACATTGATGCCAATGCCAGGTATGCAGTGTTTCTGGCGTTGTAGGCAATATGGGGCTGTTTGCCTGACTCTGATCAATCTTTTCATGCCCCTCTCTTACAACATGTGAGGTGGAGAAAATCAGGGTTCAGGGTTATGCATTTGTATCTCCTTTTTTGAGGGTCATATTCCAAGTTTTATTGGTGTAACAGAGCTGAGGCTGGGCGCCAACCGGCAACCCCCGAGCATTCCCGCTTTCAGAGCTTTTCTCCTCCTCTCATCTCACTGGCAGGGGGACCTAATCCGTAGCGCCAGTGTATCACACCACACCGCCCGTTACACATGCATCACATTTTGCTGATTAGTCCTGACAGGTATGCAAGATCAATGCATGATGAACAGCCCAACTACGCTAATATACATCTAAACTGGTCCAGTTGGCAGTCCCAATAAGTTCTGAACATTTTTTATAGATGTGTCTCTTGGCTAGACCCTGGATGATAAAGTTTAAAAAAAAAACACCCTCCCAAATTAAGAGTTCAGATCCCAACTTGACTGCCAGTGATGAGCAGTTTAGAAACCGCAGCCTGTTACTTGACTGGCAACAGAGTTGGGTGACTATGCCAACATAGGTCTGTAACAGTGTTTTTAATAATCAGTTCTGGGAGTGCCACGAAGCTAGTGTGTGTGTGTGTGCGTCTGTATTGGGTTTGTTTATAACCCTCTATTAAGTAATTCTTTGGATACTGTGGAATCATTTCGGTTTTAAAACGTGAATCAGAAGTTTAGAGTTCCACCCATAGCTTCGGTGAGATGCTTTGCGATTTTAAACAGACCCCTTTTTCATATGATTAAAACAGCTGACAAGTCTGGAACTGGAAGTTCAAAGAACAGTATTGAATTTTGCACAGTAATGTCGCGCTTGTCCAAGCTTTTCCCATGCTTGTGTATTGTGGCCTTACTACAGAGATGATCTGAATAGAAACAAAAAGACTGAGGGTAATTATAATAACAGCAGTCTGCACATTTATTAGAACATCCCATTGGGTTCCCATAAAGGATGTGGCTGTAAGTCTTTATTTAACACATTACATATAGTACATTAAACTTGGTTGTAGGATCTGCAGTGAGAGAGTGTAACTGGACATTGTAAGTTGGAGAGAAAGTTGCACACTTTAAAAATATAAATAAATACTGCGCTGTTTAGGACTTAAGTAAACATCAGCCAGGTGTAATCCTTACCAGGTGAAGCTGTATGATCATTTAATTTACAAAACGTTTTGAAGTTTACGGTCCTTTCCCTCTGTATGGTTTTAGACAGGGCAGATGTCCTGAACTCAGTGGCGAATACAAATACAGGATGGAATTTTCATAACAGAATGTTCTGTTGTTGAATTTGAATCATAGGAACATATTGCGGCGAATCCTATTGTGATGCAGGTTTTATCCAGGACTGTACTTTAACTGCATGGTTATAATTGCACGTTTAACTAAACAGCCTATCGTTTCTATTTCAAAATAGCTTTACTTTTTGAAAGCTCAATCTCCGGTAGAGATCATTTTCACTGTCTTTTTGCTGGGACAGACTGGGTCGTAAGACATCCTTCTAGGGTGGGTACGTCATTTGGCGATGTGGTAAATTAATAAACACAGGCCATGGTGTGAAGGCAATTGACAATAACTCAAGTTTTACACATTCGATTAAACACAAAAATGGCATCAGCACATTGAACAAAATCTGTGCTTTTATTTAATATGTCAAAGGCTGGGGTAGTATGATCATGTGACATTATCACAGGTCAAAGGGCACGGAGAGTCATGTGTTGGACCGCTTGAGTGTAAATAGCTGAAAAGTGTTTAAGAAGATTCATAATATTACACAGATTTTTTGGTATATTTACAGGACTTGTGTTGCTCAGATTTATTTTGGGTCCAACGCATTGTTAAACGGAAAGCATTTGGAACAGTAAGAGGCAGTCACAGTGTGCGTATGACGCTGTGGGGAAGAGTTTCAGTGATGCACGGAAATGAGTGGATATACCTACTGTTATTACAGGGAAGAGCTTGTCATTTTCGGTAAAGATGTCTAATGTAACATTATCAGCTTTTTTTTCATTCACAATAAAAATAACAAAGCAAAAAAGATATGCAAACATTGCACAAGGGTTGCGTAACATCTTGCTAAATCTAGTCCATTGTGTTTTGTCTTCTGTGTTTGTCACACCAAGCCTCCGGGATCCTAGTTCAAAGACAGAAAAAACAGATCAACTTCCGAGAATGTCCTCCATTCATCAAAAAGAAACATGATGATTTGTGGCCCTTCCTCGCCCCCTGCTTTCTTTAAAGTAAAGGAGGCGCTATACTTTAAGGCATTCATTTAGGTTTCCCTTGAAGAAGTGCTTATTGTAAACGAGAGATTAGGGTTTCACTTGCTTGACTGTGTTGAAAGACGCATCAATGATTTTATTTCAGCATCCTTTTATCTCACTACTCCTTTGGTTCACATGGTCTGATTGAACCGATTGGAATGAGTTTAGGAGGTAAATATCTCTTACTAAGCAGCAGCAGGTTTTATCTTCAGAGTCCAAATTATGGTACATAAAAAAAAAAAAAACATGCAAAGAACCAAATGATCTTCAAAAAAAATCTTGCCAGTGCCAATAAAAAATAATAATATTCTAACGCTATTAATAATAAGAGACAAGAAAATGGATTTCAAAGCCTTGGTTAGCGCAACAGATGCAGGATTGGACAGTTCCAAAATGGTCACCCTGCCCTGCAATGAGGTGTGTTTTTTGCGGACCGAAGAGGTTAGGGGTTCACGCCCAGCCCTTACCTCTCTGTTCAACTCTATGTTCTGAGATGCCAGGTCATTACAGTGACCCCCTATGGGAATGAATCCTGACTGACATCTGCATAAGGCACTTGGACATTTAGGTGAAGGGTAAGACGTTCCATCTTTGAACCGCAAGATAAGCAGAGATGCCAAACCATTACATCATCACGCTGGTTTCCAGTTTGCCATCTCGAGACGCGCTCAGAATGGTTGATCGGATTTGTTCTCATTATAAGGGTGTAGAAAGCCAGCCATTTACCAGGGAGGTGTTATGAGATCAATAATTATTCACCTCAGATGGTGCTCACTTCCTGGCTTTTGACTCACAGCAGGGATTTCTAATAAACCCCCTAGGCAGGATAACACAAAAGCCTTATATAGATTATCCTGGCCTGTAGCTGCATTCATATACATTGATATGAGGTAATAGAAAGAAAGCTGTTGCTATTGCTATTCATAATTTTATTATAAGTAAAAGTGTCAAATGTAAAAGGCTTCGAGAATGCCACTGTAATAAAATAACAAGTTTACTGCACTATGTTAAATATGTTCTACACAAGTGAAGAAGGGCTTTTGTCCAAAACATCCTTAAATAAGTGTTTTGTTTTTTTTAAATCATTGAAACTGTTTGTGTACAAACTGCAGTTGTACCTCTTTGAAACACACACACACACGCGCACACGCACACACACACACACACACACACACATATATTACCTTTTCCTTATTGTATCGTGGTGAGTACAATCATTCTGAGTGATTCTGTTATTCCAATAATGGGTTATTACCTTTTGTGGATAAATCTTTGATCAGCTTGTCAGGAGAATCCTAAATGCCAGGACTGAACTGGCCTCCTTATTCCATTCAGATCATGTGACAATGTCACCTTTCAACTCTGCCAGCCCCCACCTACACTGACTATATAAATGTAGTGGGTCGGTCTCTGGTGCAGGTTTAATTGGTTCAGTAAAGGAAGCTATTTTTTAATGCAAGGAATAACCTACCAGGTGAAGTAGTAGGATCTAAAACACTGGGAACTGTTAAAAAAAAAATTATATTTCGTGACTAAGACGCAGTCAGAGAAAACTTCTCTCTCTTTTGTTATTTAATGGTCTAACAAAAAATAAATGGGGCTTCCGTATTAAGGCATGCCCCTGGCAAACATTTCAAATATAAAGATACGTCAGCATCCTTTTACCTCAATACTCCTTTGGTCTGATTGAAGCGATTGGAATGAGTTTAGGAGGTAAATCTCTCTTATTAAGCCTTGATTAGTAGTACTTACTTAGGGATTAGGGACTAGTAATAATATTCAGAATGCTATTAATAGCAGCAGTGTGGAGTAGTGGTTAGGGCTCTGGACTCTTGACTGGAGGGTTGTGGGTTCAGTCCCAGGTGGGGGACACTGATGCTGTACCCTTGAGCAAGGTACTTTACCTAGATTGCTCCAGTAAAAACCCAACTGTATAAATGGGTAATTGTATGTAAAAATAATGTGATATCTTGTAACAATTGTAAGTCGCCCTGGATAAGGGCGTCTTCTAAGAAATAAATAATAAGAGACAAGAAAATGGATTTCAAAATCTTAGCGCAACGGATGCAGGACTGGCCTGTTCCAAAATGGTAACCCCCCCCCCCCCCCCCCAGTAGTGGAGAATGGTGTGCTAACAAGGGACGGGCCAAATGGCCTTATTTTTTTTCATCATTCTCTGTGTAAAGAAATGTCTCTCACCCAATGCAGTCTGCCTGTGTGTTTATGTATTTGAAGCAATGCAGCCTGGAAACATTATAACAAACATGCTTCTCTCCACGTGTCATCTAGACATTCATACCCCACCTCACTGTTTCCTTCAATGGGCATTTCCGTGAGCCTCAGCGTAGCTCCAGTTACCTAAGTGATGTCAACAGCCCTACCCTGAGAGGGGGCGGGGCATGCCTTCACCTCAAGCCTTCCAGAGTTCCATGTGGGTGGGGCAGGAGCTTATAAATACCTACAGCTGCATAAAGCAAGGAGACTTTATTGTAAAACCTTTTTCTCACTGGTCCCTAGTACAGTACAGTGGTCAGCAGGGGTAATATCAGACCGGAGCTGAGACCTAAGGTAAGAATTTATATCATTTTTTTTTAAATATATATATATATATATATATATATATATATATATATATATATATATATATATATATATATGCAACAGGACATAACATGGTCTTAATACAAAACAAGTAAGATGTTTAGTTCAACATGCTTGCCTGTGCTTTACCTTAAACAGTACTTTGTTATCCATCATCATAGTATACCACAATAAGGAGACTGACAGTGCTTTTTTTAAAATAGAGGGATTTAACCCTATGTTGACAAATGTTGCTTTCAAGCAATTGTCTGTTTTGTCTAGTTTGTTTTTATTTTATCTTACTGTAAAGGTTTGTTTCTGACTATTATGCTAAGGTGTAGCTATGAACGAGTCAGAAACTAAAGTTCGGGGCAAATTATTGAACAAAAAAATATGTGTTGCAGCTTTGGTCAATATAGGGTTAATTAATCCTACAGAAAGCTTGCATTATAAGTTGCATTAGTAAGCATATTTCCATGCATTTTATTGAATGCTGATGAAATGGATCCTGGCATCCCCGCTTAAAGAAATGGGAACAGGGTCATTAAAAAAAAAAAATAAAAAAGAATGACTTTACGCTATTTGTATCCTTGCATTTAAAGCGCTACTGTAATTATTGTCATGAGATCTGAGGCTAGGTCACTAGGCACACCTGGAATTTACTGTTACTATAGTCAGTTAAGGTGCACAGTAAAGAGTGTGCTGTTTAAATGTGAACTAGCTTGACGTTGCTTTTTAAATACCATTCTAGTCCTGTGTTGTTGAATTTAGGCATTCAGTGCAGTTCAAATAAAGCAAGTAACAGCTTCACATGTCCTTGAGCCAGAGAGAAAAGAAAAGCAAGCACGAGGCGCACCAACAACTTCAGCTACACCGTGATCGCACAATAAAGTATAATGACATCATAGTAGAGACTTGTCAAATGGCAATAATGGTTTGAGTTTCTCTACTGTACTGCACTGCTACATCAGAATTGCTTTGCAGATTACAGTATGTCAGCTGACGTCTCTTTGAGGACCACTGATGCAGACTTTTAAATAAAGATTTGTATCCCCCAACTAGTTGGTACAATTCTAGAACTGCATAGCCAGGCTTACTTAGGCTAAGTCATATGCTTGAGGGTATATGTTTGTGTAAGACAACTACAGAACATACATGCACATTATCAGCAATGCAATATTCCTCCCATCATGAATTAGTCAAACTTGCGCTCTTCCCAATCTATAAATGTTTGCTTGCCGAGGTGTACCAAACCGGTATCTGACAGGTCTCATCATCGCCTACCGAACTGTAAACAAACATGTTGTTTCCACGGCAACGCCTCTGTTAGATTTATTACTCACAGGCAACACCCAGAAAGGATATGCATTGCTCTTGGGCACAAATCTATTGAAAACAAATGGAATAGGTCTTGTTCACATAACAGGAATATCATTTTCAGGATGGAATTATACATAAGTTGTGCGTAGGGCGTCCTTTATAATTATTATAAGAATATTTTCTGTTAAATGTGTTATATAATAACTGTAGCGAGAAACGCAACGCTATTTTGATTATTTTTAGACCGTGAAAAAAATACAGGCCTATAATCAGTTTTTTAGTTCAAACTTTGAAAGAAATATTATTTATCATTTTTACATACTATGATTCACAAGTGCACAGAACATAACTACAGAGGTGACTTTATAAACCTTTTCAAAGACCCAGTTCTCTGCAGTGCTAATAAACAGTGTACTGGCTGATGCTGGGCAGGGCTGATGTCTGGGTACTGTCAGTTGGACTGTTGCCTAGCTGAATGTTTTTGATGTTTTGTGATGTTATTGTAGTAACAGCAGACTCTATGTGTGAAACAGGTCGGTGGAATCTGTCCTTTATAAAAACCCACACACTCACACAGCCTTCATCTTAAACCATACCCAGCTTACCTTTAACCTCTGCTGTGTGTATTTCTTCTGGTTCCTGATGTTAAAATCTGTAAAAAATCCAGACTGGGCAACTGTTTAAAGGTGTGACTGTTTACTGAACTCTACTCTGTTGAAATATATTGTTTTCCCAGTATATGTCCCTCTAAAATGTGTAGTAATGTTTGCATAAAGAAATTCAGACGTCTTTAAGTTTTGATTATTATTATTTTTTTAGGTCCTTGCGGTCATTACAGTGTTTGGCCATCTGGTGGCACTGTATGACGAGTTCAAATCTCAATTAAATAAACTGCAGTTGCAACATTATGTTTATTCGCAGCTCTGTGTGCAATGCAAAAATCCCTTTATATTACAAGTGAATGTAAATATCAAAAACTATGCTCCAGTATTTGTAAAAGCCTTGCAAAAAGTTTTCCCATGCTTGAAGATGGCTGCACGCTTGCTACGTCGACAGAATTTCTCCACTTTGTGCCACTTCTACTAATATGAAAGCACACCAGTAATATACTAGTTTTCATTTGCGCACAGTTTGGTGTATAATAGTTTCATAACAGTAGTCATCTCAACAATTCGTTTTTGTGACTTCAACCAGATTCAAATCTTGACCCCCTGGAGGTAAAAATGAAGCAAGTCCTGTAAGTTCACATACTGTATGCAAGTCATTATTTATATAATATCAATCAATAGTCTCGTAGACTCTTAGTCATTGACCTGTCTAGCTATTATTGACTTTCTCCCCATTTCTCCACCTCACATCTCAGGAGTCACGTCCCAGTGTCTTAACAGAAACGAGGCGGAGCCTTTGTGGTTTAATGTGATTGTTCTGTCTGATAACACTGTCTAAATACAGCGATTAGACAGAACCGCAGGACACCTGAATCACAGCTTCGGCTTGTTATGCAGTACCTCCTTTAACCCACAAGGGGCGGTATCTAGAGCGACATTGTTACTGATGTCTGATATCTGTTATGGCAAATTCTTAGGTATTCATTTACAAGCTTTTACAAGTTTTATAAAAAATAAAATAAAAAAAAGTGATTTCCAGCACCCTTTACAGTTTTTCTTCTTTTTATCGTGTAGGCTTTGGTGTTTTATTGGGAACGCTTAACTTCAAGAACACAGGTCGCTGAGAGAACATCCTTCGATTCTAGACCCAGTAAAATAGAGAGAGTGTGATGTCTCAAGTTATCCCAAAACAAGTGCTACAAGTTGGACAGACAATATGTCTCTCGTCAAAAGAAGACATCATCCCCCTGGGGCGCAGCTTGCACCAAGCCTGTCCAAATTGTCCATCTCCGACATGCTGTTCCTACAACACGGACAGATGGGTTAGCCAACCAATGAAGATCCTATCCCAACACAGTGGACGTTCCACGCAAAACAGTGGACACCACCGGATCTCTGATAAGCACGGGGACTCTGACTTTCTCGCACACCACGTTCTCTCAGGCTCGTATCTCAATGCTAAAAGTCACGGAACTCAAGTCTTCAGTGCTTCAGGCCAGCAGCGGGCGGAGCAGGGTTCTGTGGTGAGGGAGAGGGAGAGGGAGATGGATAAGGGGAATCCTTTATCTCCAACACTGGATGTGTCCATCGACAACCTCAACCAGCTCATTTTAGAACTGGATCCATCTTTTCAACCCATCCCTGTACGCAGTGGCACAGCAAACCATTCCAACAGCCGAGAATCTTCAAGTAAGAGATCTGAGCGACCGACACAAGGTAATTATCTAATGTTTAGCAGGTATTAAGAGGTGAAATAAGTGGGTGTATAGAAAGTGATGAATAAATAAAGAAGGGTTTTTATACTAGGCTTTAGTTTTACTCGCAAACCACAGTCCTGTATACAATGACATGTCTTTTACCCAAACTCAACACAGAGAAAGGTATGCATGGTATGTTGAAGGACAATTTGAAGAAAGGCTTGAAGCACTTTTTCACTCAGAGAATAAACACAATAAATAATAATTGAAGCCTGTGAACTTATCCAACAGAGGGGCATAACAAAATGATTGCCCAGCACTCTCTGTTGTTAAGAAAATGCTTTGATTGCTACCCATGGCAATGATCTTTTTGCCAGTCTGAACACACCTCCGCTGTACATAATGTGCAATTGATCAATTGCGGCCCGCGGCTATAGATGTGACTGTGATCTCATGTGTCATTTGGCAAAAGCATGGATATTCATGTATATACAAGCAAAAAAACACCTACGCAAAATAAGATTTACTGGGCACAGAACTGTAAATAAGGCACCCAATGGATAGCAGTTTGGACAATTCCAGGTTTTGTTATTTTGTTTACTTATTCAACTGTATTGTACATGGTGTCTAATTCGTCTTGCTGAACAACCTGGAATTGGGCAAAATGCTATGGGCTGGTAAGGGAGGGTTACCTCAGTTCAGGTGACTTAAACTGAAGGAACACAAAGCCACTTTCTGACTTGGAACTTCAGGAGACTAGGTTTCAGATCCCACCTCTTCCACCGACTGACTCACTGTGTGACCCTGAGCAAGTCACTTAACCTCCTTGTGCTCCATCCTGCAGATGAGATGTTAAATCAATGTCCTATTGTAAGTGACTCTGCATATAATGCACAGCTCACAGCCCACCTCTGTAAAGCGCTTTGTGATGGGGGTCCACTATGAAAGGCGCTATATAAAAATAAAGATATTATAAAATGGCCATGAAAGTAAGTTGAGAAGCACCCACAGTCTGATGGAAGAGAAAGGAAGGTGGGTGTAACCACAGCCTCACCCTGACTTGCTGGCCCCTGGGGTGTGGATCATATGAGCCTGCTTCATGAAGAGGCCTGCCCAGGACGACTAAGAAAAAAACAGCAGCCTCCGGGTTCAACTGTACAGTTAAACATGGAGAAGAACGCAGCTGCATAATAGTAGCCTTGGGTTCTTTGTATTGACAGTCTCAGACTGAATTTGTTCAGTTTACATGGCAGCCAGGTTTAGAGATTGGCTAGGTTTGTTGCAAAGCTATTATAGGTTTTTTGCATCACATGGTGTTTCATTTTTTATTGTTTTATTTAATTTATTTTTTTGCAATTTGAGCCTGTATAGAACAAAGCTTAATTATTTCTATAGGTGTTTACAAAGTATTATCAGTGGTAAAACAAAATAAAATAAAATGAAAAACTGTACAAAAAAAAAGAGCAGAAAGACGTTATTTATAATTACAGACTCCTCAGGGTCTTTCACCCAATCGGAGCACGCGTTTTCACCTTCTGTATTCCACGACACATCACAGAAAAAAATCCTACTCATGACATCAGCAGTGCTGTATTCTCCGTATGAGAGACGTTGACATCACTTGCTTAAAACAATCATACCTGAGGCGCCTCTCGGAATTCCATTCAACTGCAAAGTCCGTTCAGAGTGGTGATATCACAATGAAACTGACAGTGGACTTAATAAAGGTTGGTAATGATTAGAAAACAAATACAGCTGGATTCTTAACTTGCATATTAATAATAATATAAAAGCAGTATATAATAGTTATAGGATGGTGAATGCCTGTGTGTGGGTTATATCAACATTCCTAGTGCTTGAACTACTCAAGATGATACTCTGCTATACACAGATGTTCGGCATCTCATTTCTTATGTACTGTATGCACTAATCTGCTTCCTTACATGACTCTATAAGTTTAACATGTGTGCATCAGGGATGTATTGCTCAGATGACTCAATTCCACTGTTAGGTTTCTGGGCTTACACAGTGGTCAGGTGGTGGTGCTATCCATACTTGTTATGAATTTGGATCTGTTGATGAAAGGTGAGTTAACTTAACAGCCAACGCCCTGCGAAACCAAAAAAAAAAAACTGAGCTCAGTCTTTGCGTGCAATTTCTAAACAACTTTAATAACAGGAGATGTGGAAGGGGGAATTGTTTGCCCTCAAGTTATCTCTATGAAGACACTCATGATGAGGTGAAAGCAGGTGCCTCCCTCTCTGCAGGTTCATACAAGAAGGAAACCACAGAATTTCCTAATAATCCTCAACTGTTAAATCAACAAAGGCATGCAGTTGCCACAGTGCTGTATTTACACTGCTGGGAGCAGAAAACCCACTTCATAACCCCACTGCTACTGAAGGATAGTGCTGTATATACAGCTGACAAACTTGAATTGTCACGTTCTGCTGTATTCAGTAGTAGTGGCAGTCAATACCTGGCAATGACACTGATTGGTAAAGGAGGGGTAAATGTGGGCTTGTGTATAATGTATATAAAGCAGAGAGGGGAGGTTGACGTCAAAACCAGTCTGCAAGGATTGCTAAAGCCCACTTACCCATTTACAGAGAGAACTTTTAAATTTGCGTAGCTGAAAAAATATTCAGGTAATAATAAACTACTGCTTTGGTTAATAACTTCATTGTGAAGTGATCCTAAATGAACTTCTGAAGTCTAGTGGAACGTTTTGACAAAGATGTTTTACGTATTTAAAAAAAACACAATTGACACATTGCCATTGCAGTTGACTGGGTTTGATTGACTTATACCAAGCTGGGATATGCCATGGTTAGATTTTTTTTTTTACAACACTGGGGAATCACCACTTCTCCCTGCCTACTCCTTTTGACGCTTACAGTTTTACAACAGAACTTATGAATACATGTATGAAGTTACGGCTGAATAATTATTAGCACATTGACTCAATTAAATATAAAGGTGCAGTAAAATTGTACTGGTACTTTAAATCCCCCATAACCTCACAATTGTAAGGGAAAAGCAACTGCCTTCATCGATGTACACAAAAAATGCATTGACAGATCTCTACTCTCACTCTCCAGTTGAGCGTACTGAAATGGAACAAAAAGCGGTCCACATCATGTGATTTTTATTCAACCTATTTCCCTGCAGGATCTCACGAGGATGTGGATGTCTCCAAAGTTCTTCTGGTTTCCAGGGGCACCTCTCCTTTTCGCTCATCGGATCACTCCATTACCAGCACTGTCTCTTCTAGAGTTCCAATTCCAAGGTCTCCCAAGGACAGCAGCTGCTCCACCAGCGGGAGCCTCATCTTCTCCAGCTCCCCATCCCGACGCGGGGACTCTGGCGGCCCCGCTGCCCAGCATACCTCCCACAGCTCCTGCTCCAGCTCCGGCCCGCCCCCCTCCCCTGGGTCAGACAGCTGGCCCAAGCCCTTGCACACCCACAGGCAAAGGATGAGCGGAGCCTCGCTGCTGTCCACATCACCAGGCTCTGACACGAGCTACATTCTGGGAAGGTGAGTCTTTTCCGAATGTCTTTTATTACTGTACCATAACATGTTGCATTTTTACAGGACACCTTTCACATGCAAGCTCACAAGGGCACTTTGTAAACCAAACCAAAAAATGTATGGTTAAAGCTGTCTAAACGTGTGTTGGCAGGGATGGTAATAACACTCCCATCGCATAGAAATTTGATCCATTCCTGGTTTTACTGTAATAAGACGCACCTGAGGTTATTACCAATATACTTTGTGGCTTATCAAACTTGTAATAAAACCTGGAATGGGTGAAACTGCTATGCAATAGTATTGTCAGCCCTATTAGGGTAAATTAGGAAAAAATTTAGTTAAAAAACGGTTGACTATCTTGAAAATGTCACATTGATTTTCATAACATCTTGAGATATTGTGCAACACCGTGGTAGGTCAATATAATATTTGAAACAAGCACCAAAGTAAAATCCCCCCCCCCCAAAAAAAAAAACACAGTTTGGAGAGATCTTTTCCCTTGATTAAGCGAATGCACTTTCTCTCAACAGCGCCCATTCTCTCCTGAGCGAAGATGCCGACAGTCCTGTGAGAAAACTCTTTGGTTCCTCAGGGTCCTTCTCAAACCTCAGCAGCCCTTATTCCTACTCCCCTGACCTCCAGAAAACCTACTTCAGTGACCAAAACCTTGAGGTCTTCAACAGCCAATCTCAGCACCCATCATCCATCCGTTCATTCAAGGGACAGAAGTCTGTCTCCCCTCCCCACCTCAGAGGTCACCCCAGCAGCTGCCCTCCTTCTGTCAACAGCTCCATGGTTGACATCCCTGTGGTCCTCATCAATGGGAGCCCTGAGCATAAGGACTCCCAGAACAGCCACAGCTCTGGGAGACTAGGACACAGACCGACCATGAAGAAGTCCTGCAAAGCTTCCAGCACCTCTGTTGTCAATGGTACAGCATCCATGACACCTTCTTCATCTTTATTCGTTTTTATCTGACTGCAGGGTTGGGGTCAATTCCTGTTCTTCAATTCCAATTCCAATTCCCATTCCAATTCCAATTCCAATTCCAATTTTAATTAAGCAAAATTGCAATCAGCAGTATTCTGTTAAAATGAGTTTCTCACAGTGGCAACAAATTACTTAAATTGAAGTCACTGTAAATTAGTCCATTAAATTGGCTTCAAATGAAAGCAGTTGAACGATAACGACAATTATTAGGTCTTTAAAATATCAATTCCAATTCCTTCGAAGAAATGGGAATTGGGAATAGATTTTAAAAAGGAATTGGAAATGGATTGAAAAACAGGAATTGTCTGACTGCTCTATTAGCACGGCTTATTATAAGCCTAATAATTTAGGCTAATAATTGGGGAATGAATCCAAATTGACACACTTGATAGACATGTTTAGGAAATGCAGATTTGTAGATTTGTCCATTCAAGAAAGGACTCGTTTCTGCAGTGCTTTATTTGCAATCAAACACATATCTATCTCAATCCATTACGTCCCTGCTGAAAATATATATAATGTAGTAGTGTTCTCTAGTCTTTAATAAATAATCTATCGCATGAATTTCCTGACTGAACCTACAGCATGGAACCTCCTTTCCCTCTGCTGCGCCTCCAAATTCTTTATAATCTACACTCTCTTCTCCAGGTCAGTCTGCAGATGTCCAGCCTCCAGGTCAGTCTCCAGATGTCCAGCCCACCATGAAGTTTGTCATGGACACCTCAAAGTTCTGGTTCAAGCCCCACATCAGCAGGGATCAGGGTAAGCTGCTGCCTACCTACTGGACTTTACTCATTCCAGAGAATACTGAAGCCTGAGGTATTGTAGAGTGAATTGAAACACACAAATCATCTAAATATCAGCAATGTTTAGATCATTGAAACAGGGCCCTGCTTGGGTTACGCAAAGCGACATTGTTGTATTTCTGTCTGTAAGTTCCAGGGAAGGTGCTATTTTAATGATTTAGTCGATGGCGGTATTTAGACTCCCATGTGTCATCTTGTTGCAGCTGATGCTTATCTGAAGGACCAGGAACCGGGTTCCTTCATCGTGCGGGATAGCACCTCTTATCGAGGTGCTTTTGGGTTGGCCATGAAGGTCGACGAAGACCAGACTGCCCAGTTACCTCCAAGCCGATCAGGTACCTTTTCAAAATATTGTAGCGACCTCGATTAACGCAGGCAGGCGCATCACACAGGGGCGAGGCAATCCACACACAGGCGAAGGGCGGGCGCGAACCCAGGACCTCTCGCACTAAAGCACAGCACTGATACTGCTGTACAAAAGAGCCGGCTCCTTTGCAAGGAGCGTATATCGGGCTTGTGTCTTTGTGTGTGATTGCATCAGCTACCAGCCCTGCTGCTGCCTACCCCCGTGCACGCTACAATATTAAAACTACAACGATGGACAAAAGTTTTGCATCACCTAGAATTTTAAGATTGAGATATCATTTAAAAAAAACTGCATGAACATCATTTTGATCTTTTATTTAACATCATGAAATCAAAGAAATTACAAAATGATATTGCAAAAGTCTACCGGAAGCCATAATAGTAGTACAGTATTTCATGTCTGTAGTGTCTTGAAATAACCAGTAACTGTAACCAATAAGTTTCTTACACAACACAAGAATTTCCCACCAGACTCAATATCTTAATTATTAATGTCATTAATATTAATATTTCCTTCAATATACCACAGTGTACGATTTTTGTAGTATATGGAAAACTACAATTCAATATGTTGACATAACATTATGCAGCAGGTTTCATTCGACTTTACGAAGAAAAAATTGTTAATTCTACAGAGTGATGAAGAACTTTGGGCTATGGCTTCTCTAGAGTCTCAGTTTTCACATTTTTCCTTGGATGGTCATAATCGAGCACTTTTTTTGGAGAACTCTTCCTAAAACAATATTATATCTCTTTAAAAGGATGTAACTAACTCCAGTCTCATACTTTCCTTTAAGATGCCACGAGCTCAGATCTCATCAGGCACTACCTTATTGAATCCTCAGCAAAAGGAGTCCGTCTTAAAGGAGCTTTGGAAGAACCCTATTTTTGTAAGTGGATCGGAAAGCTTCACAGTTCCATAAGGAACCATTCTAGAACTTGAGACCTAAAGAATGACCGATTTAGTTACTGTTTGATTTCCTGCGCAATAAACACCTGGATGACGCACTGTGAGCTGTTAGCAGCATGGGTTCAGTACTAGGAACTTTAAAGATTGCCTGGTTTCTCTAAATCGTAGGAGGTGTTAACCGCAGACCAAGGTAGAAATATGACACTTTACTGTAAAGAAGGATTTCTCACACTTAATGTTTAACGCGTTTATCTCCTATTTGGTTTTCAACAGGCAGTCTTTCTGCTTGGGTTTACCAGCATGCCATTACTAAACTGGATTTGCCCCGTAAACTGCTTATGCCAACCACAGGTAAGTCACCCTTTTAAAATGTCAGTAAACAAAAAAAACAAACATTCTACCTACCAACATGTTTTTCTATTCCATTTTGTTTTTCAATTTTAAGTAGCTGTTATGCATTGTGCAATTTCAACTCATCTCAATTTGCAAGTCTTGCTAGTAATCCAATGTTTCAATATTGCTGTCATCGCTTTGTTTTCACGTGTTTGTCGTTTCTCGCAGATTTCGCGGAGGCAGAAGAACACAGGGAAGACACGTCTGCAACACAAGAAAATAAAAAACCAGGTGAGTTCAGCAACAGGTAACAATTCTACAGGTATCTCTGGCTTCACAATCCATTAGCAAGCTCCTTTATCAAACTTCTTAATCCAGTTAGTACCAAATAAAACGTTCTTTGAAAAAATCAGAACACACCCTGTATTTATGTACATTCCAAATGAATATGCTACCATTCTTAAAGTCCTTAATCTTGCAATTTGAATTAAGAACCCATTAATGAATGCAGTGTACATGCATTCAGATGTTGATCATGACAAGGTTTATACATCATAGTGATTTTACACACAAGTTATATTTTGCAGGCTGTACAATGACTGTCACAGGTCTGCAGGTTTTAACTTATGCTGCAAAACCAGGATCTTTATACCGTCGTCCTAAATTAAATAAACAGGTAAGATGCCACCAGGATTAAGTTACAGGTCTCTCATTTTTTCCCCCCACAACAGCCTGCAACCTTCTGTACCTGAATTCAGTCAACACGGAGTCTCTGACTGGGCCTCTCGCTGTCCAGAAGGCCGTGTCCGCCACGTTCGAGACAGACCCCCTCCCCGTCCCCACCATCGTCAGCTTCAAAGTGTCGCACAAGGGCATCATAGTCACGGACATACAGAGAAAGTAAGAGACTCAACTTGCCTGCTGGGAAATGCAGAAAAATGACCTCCAAGTCACGAAGCTTGACCTTCATAGTATAGAACAAGACTGATTTGACTAATTAGATCAAGGTCGTACAGTCGAAGAGTTTTTTTTTAAAATAGCTAAATATTTATTTAAACAGACTTTAAAAAAATGTTAAATTATTTAAAGCCCTTCGAATAAGGCCCATATTCTTTACATGTGGCTGTGTGTTCCTTTTCTCTTTCTGTTTTACATTAATTGCACATGTGACCTATTAAAGTCATCAGTTAAATTAGACTATCAGTAATTTCCCTGTTTTGACAATTTTCCATGGTTTTCAGTTCCAGTGGTTTCATTTCATATGCACAAGAAATCAAAACTACAAAAGCAATACATTTGCACAATACTGTACGCCCACACTTTAAAATGTATTTTCCATATAGAGAAGCCATTGCTGTAAATTGAGACATTGTTTATATTAATGATTTATGATTTATTTCCTGTCTTTTCAGACTTTTTTTCAGACGACACTACCCTACAAACACCCTCAGTTACTGTGGCATTGACCCAAAGGACAGAAAGTAAGTCAAACACTTCTCTGCTTTCCCTGGCATTGCAATAACTTTATCCTTACCTGCGTGATACATAGCCTAAAGGGGCACACGCTGTACTGTATTTACAAAAACACAGCCATGGAAACACAGCCATATATGGGAAAGACAGTCTCCAATCACACTGTACAGCGCTCACCTTAAATGCACCTACAAATGCACAACGCATGTCGACCCTTAAGGAAGATGAAGCCGTGGTGTGTTGATTGGGGTTATTCCCAGAAGTACCAATAGGCTACGAGTTTTGGAAGGGTGTGGGACATATGGAAAAACACATTGCTGATTGCTCTGTCTTGGTGTATAGACGTCAGGGGCTGGGTTCAGAAAGCAGTTCTGGGTGGCAGTCTGCCAAATCCAATTCATTTACATAAAAAAAAATCTAACTAAATAATAACGCATTTATCCATTAATCAACCAGACTTGCTGAGTGGATTTCTACTAAGCGTTATTGTTCTAGCTTGTTTTTTGAAGCAGGTAATAATAAGATACTTTGCCAGCTGGCAGCGTGCTAAGTGCTAACAGTGCAGCTTTGTGAAACTGGACCCTGGATCTCTCTAAAACCTGAATTTATCTGTTTGGTTTCCTAACTGAAATGCTTTTGTTATATTTTACTTCCAGGTGGCAAAAACATTGCAGAT
>NC_081216.1:1611617-1734117 GCF_902713425.1 Acipenser ruthenus
AGTTTGCAGTTAAAATAATAATAATAATAATAATAATAATAATAATAATAATAATAATAATAATAACAATAATAATAATAATAATAATAGTTTACTTGTAGTCTTTGCCTCCCGGCGCTAATTATTTAGATGGTTTGGCCTTGTTGAAATACATTTAGATGTAGCGGAGACTACAGGGACTCATTTGGCTAATTTGTAGATCTTTTAAAGGGGAAATACCGTGAAGAATGTGGTTTTCTCTGTGAGTCATTTGATTATTTCTCTTGAAGGTGTAGTGTGCGACCCGAGACTGTGAAATCGGTTTTCTCACGCGTATTTAGCACAAGCAAGCTTGAGCATTTGCAGTTTTTATCAGCACTTGTCTTTTTAGTTTGGGCAACGTCAGTGGTGTTTGCCCTTTTAATTTATATAAGGTAAACGTCGGTAAAACCACTCGCTATTTTTTTTTTTTTTTGGGGGGGGGGTTGCTACCAAAAATAATAATTCAAGAAATCATCTCTTCTGTGTAGTTTTTATACTTGTCTGTTCCGCTCTGAATGGCTAGGGGTCGCTGTTGCTCAAATCAGTGGTTCCTTAATAGGCCAGTGTAGTTTCACCGTCAGCCATTTCATCCTGTCCTGACAGATCTCATTGGCTGAAGCAGCGCTAGAATGCTCTCATTCGTTTAAATGACTGTCAATCATCAGACCGACTCTGCACTTTCATTTGCCGGCTATAGCCTGTCAATCAAAGCGCCTACTTTGAAATAGCGGGTTAAGGTGTAGGTAAGAGTTTGCTATTATAGGTATACACGGTGACAGTTACTAGTTTGATTTGAAAATGGGGCGCAAGAGGAAAACGCTTAATGAGTATTGTGCACAGTACCCTGATCGACGGCAGGACGAAGCGGGCCAGTCTGCTTTGCCTCCAGCGAGTCCAGCTGTGCTTAAGGAGAGGGGCTGAGCTCGGAATGAGTGCAAGTTAGTTCTGTTCAACTCTATGTTTTGTTCTGTGCATATTGTTTTTACTTGTAAGTGTATGCAATAAAAGTCTGTGTAATACACTGTATATGCTGCGTTTTCTGCGGTTTATTTGAGACTTAAAAAAAAAAAAAAAAAACTGTGTAGGATCTATCTAGTAGGTATAGCTCCGATGTGACCAAACCGTTGTTTCAATTAGAATGTTGGTAACCATGGATATTAATCGTCGATTTGGCAAAAAAAATAAAAATCGAATAGTAGCAAGCCTAATTATAAATTATGTTATAATAATAATAATAATAATAATAATAATAATAATAACAATAATAATAATAATAATAATAATAATAATAATAATAATAATAATAACAACATGCTATAGCTGTGTGGTAACACCTAACTAAGGCATTTAGGTAACACTTTACATTAAGAGTCTCTAATTACTCTGTATTTACATAATCGTTACTTAGTAAATACACGTATACTTACACATAATTACAAGGTTATTATGCAGAGTTACAATGTACTTAATGTGTAAATCTTTTTGCAGGATATATGGAAATGCACATTTTGATCAGAAACGTGTTAGGGTTAGGAGGTTTAGCGTTAAGGTTAGGGTTAGGAGGTTTAGCATTAGGGTTAGGAGGTTTAGCGTTAGGGTTAGGGTTAGGAGGTTTAGCGTTAGGGTTAGGGTTAGGGTTAGGAGGTTTAGCGTTAGGGTTAGGGTTAGGAGGTTTTGCGTTAAGGTTAGGGTTAGGAGGTTTAGCGTTAAGGTTAGGGTTAGGAGGTTTAGCGTTAGGGTTAGGGTTAGGGTTAGGAGGTTTAGCGTTAGGGTTAGGGTTAGGAGGTTTTGCGTTAAGGTTAGGGTTAGGAGGTTTAGCGTTAAGGTTAGGGTTAGGAGGTTTAGCGTTAAGGTTAGGGTTAGGAGGTTTAGCGTTAAGGTTAGGGCTAGGAGGTTTAGCGTTAGGGTTAGGGTTAGGAGGTTTAGCGTTAGGGTTAGGGTTAGGAGGTTTAGCGTTAGGGTTAGGGTTAGGAGGTTTAGCGTTAGGGTTAGGGTTAGGAGGTTTAATGTTAGGGTTAGGAGGTTTAGCGTTAGGGTTAGGGTTAGGAGGTTTAGGGTTAGGGTTAGGAGGTTTAGCGTTAAGGTTAGGGTTAGGAGGTTTAGCGTTAGGGTTAGGGTTAGGAGGTTTAGCGTTAAGGTTAGGGTTAGGAGGTTTAGCGTTAGGGTTAGGGTTAGGAGGTTTAGCGTTAGGGTTAGGGTTAGGAGGTTTAGCGTTAGGGTTAGGGTTAGGAGGTTTAGCGTTAAGGTTAGGGCTAGGAGGTTTAGCGTTAGGGTTAGGGTTAGGAGGTTTAGCGTTAGGGTTAGGGTTAGGAGGTTTAGCGTTAGGGTTAGGGTTAGGAGGTTTAGCGTTAGGGTTAGGGTTAGGAGGTTTAATGTTAGGGTTAGGAGGTTTAGCGTTAGGGTTAGGGTTAGGAGGTTTAGGGTTAGGGTTAGGAGGTTTAGCGTTAAGGTTAGGGTTAGGAGGTTTAGCGTTAGGGTTAGGGTTAGGAGGTTTAGCGTTAAGGTTAGGGTTAGGAGGTTTAGCGTTAGGGTTAGGGTTAGGAGGTTTAGCGTTAGGGTTAGGGTTAGGAGGTTTAGCGTTAGGGTTAGGGTTAGGAGGTTTAGCGTTAAGGTTAGGGTTAGGAGGTTTAGCGTTAGGGTTAGGGTTAGGAGGTTTAGCGTTAGGGTTAGGGTTAGGAGGTTTAGCGTTAAGGTTAGGGTTAGGGTTAGGGTTAGGGTTAGGAGGTTTAGCGTTAGGGTTAGGGTTAGCATTAGGGTTAGGCTTAGGAGGTTTAGCGTTAGGGTTAGGGTTAGGGTTAGGGTAAGCGGTACGTTTAAGTTGGCTTTCTCATTTATTTATTTTTTTTGGCTCTTCTCAGCTCTCCTGTCCTCTGCCAGCACACACAATACACTAGCCTGGAAAAATCATTCTAGAAGAATATACAGCACAGAAATCATTACAAAGCACCAAATCCTTATGAGGTGGGTTTGGCCAGCAGCGAAGCCAACAGTGTAAACACCAGCCCAAACCCAAGGAGAGAGTATATAGGTTACTGCCTATGTAATAAACTCCACACCCTGTATGCAATGACTTACTATGGTCTCTTCCAATTGTGTGGTGTGTAGGGGGCTACATTTGAGACCAGAGTCACATTCAATTTTTTTTCCTGATCTGAACATCACTTGTGGTGGTATTGCCTAAATAATTCATTCTCTGAATCTAACACCGATTTTATCTGAAACTAATTAGTCTAGCGGTTTAACGGTAATTAGAGGCTGATGTACTCACACTCTCTCTCTCTCTCTCTCTCTCTCTCTCTCTCTCTCTCTCTCTCTCTCTCTCTCTCTCTCTCTCTCTCTCTTTCGCTCTCTCATTTTCTGTGCCTCTTTCTGAAAAAGAAATTACCGCCCTGAACCGTGTGCTGTCGAAGCTGAAGCCCATTCTGTATAAAACTTTTATTGCCCTTCACCATACTTGGCTCACTTTAGCACATGGGCCTCCATCCAGGATCAAGTTGTACAAATGTTACTTGCAGTTATGATGAAGCCCTAAACCACGTTCAGAGCCAGGAGGAAAAGTCAAAATAAAATTAAATGGACGATCAAAAGGCTGACACTACACTTTCTTTCTTTCTTTCTTTCTTTCTTTCTTTCTTTCTTTCTTTCTTTCTTCAAAAAATCTTTGGCTTTTAGTCAGACGATCCGATTCCACTGACTCGCATCTCCCGACTGCTGTCTGATTCAGTCAGCAGTTGATGCATTAGGGGCTTTTTTCTATTACTAACTCATTTGTATAATCATTTTTTATTTAAGAATTAGGACTACATCACTAGGCTTTGTTCCACTGTCATTCATGTAAACGAGCGTCTATTGTTAAATGACTTTTTAAGCAATGTTATGTACGTGTACAGTTGTTTGCACGGGTCCAGTGAGATGCAAGCCAGTCGTTTTCATGTGTAACAGGCAGTGTTGTGCGATGCGTTGATGTTACTGATTCCAGAGTTACGAAATTAACGCATTGAGTCGATTGATGCTGTATTAAGAGGCTCTGTGTCTGACCTGAGAATGGAGGATCCAGATAACGTTTGTGTCTCTTTTTTTCCCCTTTTCGTCCTTTGTTTATCACTGAATACAACCCAAACACAGACAACACATTTTGTCACGGTATCAATTAAACTTTTGTTAAAGGAGCTAGTCTGGAGTACAAGAGTTTCATGAATATCAAGCTTTTTTAAATCCTAAAAGTAAGTAATAGAGAGATCCATATTTGTGACTTGAGCCCAATGTTACAAAAATAAGAAAACAAATCAAACAATGACAGGTTCAAACATAAAAAAAAAAAAAAATTACCAATGATTGCTGGTAAACTGTTAAAACCATTCCTAGATTTTTTCCCCCCCTGAGTACTTCTAGGAAAAACATAAAATTGTTCCACACTTCCGAAACTCTGAAAGCAAAGGAACATTTGCCAAATGCAATAAAAGGTAAGCCATTTTTATTTTCTCAATTTCCATAACCCCATGTCCTTTCATTATATATTTTTTTATTACATTTTTAGACATTTTAAAACAGTTTGTGTGAACTCTGTGGAGTTCGACAAGTTGCCCTGACATGACTTTGAAAAAAAACATATATGCATTATAAAATAGGTTATAAACTTAATGTGGTACACACACACACACACACACACACACACACACACACACACACACACAACCACACTTGACAAAGTAATGTTAAACTACCCGAAACGTTGGGAAAGTGGCCTCTTTTGAGCCACAAGGACAAACTGTAAGGTACTTGCTGAGTTTGAAACGCTGTAGTTGAAGGAGGCTTGGTGACTGTGCTTTGAATAAGCTCAAAGACAATGCCAAATCACTGCGCTTTAGTCAAGTTTTATGGAACCTTTTTTTTTAATTTTTCTCTTATTGGCATGAAAGCTTATGAACTGCCAAAATGTTATGGCACCATTTGGCAAGCGACAAAACTCTTGACACCCTTTATATGATACTGTTGTGATTGATATAGTCAGTAGCATTTGATTGTAATGATCCTTGACAAATGTCTATGTATACAGTATGAAATTAATATCATATATTCATGTAGAGGTTTGCCTTATTCTCTGTGGAAGTTCATATGTAAACCCATGCCTGGCCTGAAACTAAATTAACCTGCGAAAGGTTTTTGAGTCTTTTTTGATGGCTTTGTGTGTTGCAGAAAAACGGCACACTAAAGCTGATGGAACATGAAGCAGCTTATTCAGGAACAGTGGCTTGAAACCTGGGGTGTGTTCAATAGTTAGAGCGCTCCAGAGCGTTATGTGGTGATTTCCATTAAACAACCTGCACGCTGAGGGCGCTTCCTAACAGTAGCGAGTCGAGCTCAGAGCTGCCTCGCTAGAGGTTCAAAATGACCGACCTGCCTTATCAGTGCGGTGGCTGCAAATTGATTTTTAAAAAAAATGGATTTGTATGACCAACACACGTGTGATAACTGATGCGTAATATTTGTGTTTAAAACTGATGAATCTGACCCGCGCCTCAAGATGTTAAACAAAAAGTGGCAGTAACTTTATATTACAAAAAAATACAGTAGTAGTAATTACATTAAAAAAATACAACAATTGCAAAATGCTTGAATTTTAATTTTACAGTGATTTCTTGGCTATTGTGAAACTGCTTGCTCCTAACAGACCATTCGAGAACTGCTAACATATGATACGGGGCACCACAAGAGAGCGCCCCTGCTATTGAACGCACCCCTAGTTCCAGGAGACCTAGCTTCAGGCAATTTTGCTGTATCAAACCCCAAGTCTCCCCTGGTGTGCCATGCAGTGTCAAACCTAGTCACCTGAAACCAAGTTCCAAGCCTCAAAGTGGCTTCGTGTTCCCTCAGCGTAAGAACACCATCCTCCTAGTGTTTTGCTTATTGCAGATAGCAGTCTGAGTTTAGAGTAAAATGCAGTTCATCTTTCAAGAATCCTGGCTCGAGGAATAGCATCAACACCCATTGTGGTTTGCTTTAGATGTTTTATTTTTTCTTTTCATTCCTGTAAGTTGTGCAACCACCCAATGATTCTAATAAAAATAAGGATACTGGCGTGCAGAGCAATGAAAAGAGGTCGGGTGTGATTCTGTTAAACTCACAAACAGGCTTATAATAAAAGAACATGCTACGGTGCCATTGACTCCTGTGTTGTTGGAGCCGGGATGCTTCACATAGTTGCGTGCATTCCTTACTGAGCGCGTCAAGTTTTAATAGTTTTAATGGTTTCACAGCTAAAGACCTTCAGACGTTATGAAAACATACCATCGGCTTTACATGTACTGTCTAACATTTAATGGCTTGGAAAATTGAATCCAAATGCTATGATTAGGATTGACACATTTTCTTTAAAAACCTTTTTTTTCTCTCCTCCTCGGTTTCATTCACATGATAAATGGACAATCCAACTAAACAAGTGACTAAGCTTTTTGTTTCTTTTTCTTTTTTTGCTGGACAAGCAGCGGCACAAATAAGCTTCTAGAAGTCGAGTTATAATTAGATTCCCTTGTATCAATAATATACAGAAGGGAGATCAGAAGGGCGGACCATTGATCTTCTGCCTTAGATGGTGAGGCTTCAATCGGCCATTTCAGAAAGATGGCCAGATGGACTGATCTGCGAGGTAATTAATGGGCAAGAGTACCTCGAAAGGCGAGACCAAAGAATGTAGCATGAAAATATGTATAATTAGTAGTGTTGTCTTTTTTAATAATCTGTCTAGACTAGGAGACTTTTTGGCACATTTAAAATCATTTTGAAATCCATTGTTCCTTGGTTGATTGCTGTGGTTTTGATACCCCATTAAGTTGCAGCCTTAGTATCTTTCTCTAGAAATGTCATTTTAATCGACAAGCATTTGTAAGCAAACAATAATGAGAAATGGACAAACGTTGGCTACCTTTGACGATGATTCGTTGGTTATGTTAAAAAAAAAATAATAATAAAAAAAACATAATTTGCTTGGACTAACCGAGGAGGAACCCTCAACTCAGCACAAATGTTTAATCAGGCTATTTCTCAGTCACTTATAAACGATAAACAAGCAGTTGTGTACTTCATTAGTTTGTCTTCAGTGTAAATACCTGTTTATAAACTGTTTAACCACAGCATAACTGTCTGCTATCAGGTCACTGAGTCCATCGTAGCTGGATGACTAAGCATGCATGAAGCCAAGACTAGGAGAGTACACTGAATTCTGTTTGGAAGATAACCCATTAGTTTATTATCATATCTTCCAAACCACTGACACAGCATAGTATACAATGTCTCTGCCAAAAACCATCTCGGTGAGGCAGTTTTGCTTCATTCCCCAATCATACAATGATTTAAATCAAGACAGAAGATGGTGTATGTTAATACTTTAATAAAATGCAATACATGTAACCAAATTTATAGAGTACTATATCTTTAGAAATGAATTCTTACATACACAATGAGATCAACATCTTTATTTTCTTCACTGATTCGCAGAGGATTAAGAGAGGGGTTAGAAAGTGGAGCACAACCTTTTTCTAGAACCCAGTTTTATCACCAGAGACAGACAGTTGCCATATATGTATTTCATTGACCATACAATCCATGATCACCAGCTTTGAAACCATAGCCATCAATGGATACCCAGTGATTGATGAAACATCCATAGATAAACACGACTAGTACATTGATCAACTGCATGATCCATCTTGATCATCAATGGACTATTTGCCTTAATTGCTTTTCCACGGGTGACCACTAATGATGTTAAATTCAACCTGGTGGTGTGTGGTTTAATCACAGTCATTGTCATAAACCAACAATGGACCATGAACACATATCAAAGACAGGGCAGGGATGACCATGGGTATCCAGTGGAGAATTGTTTGAAGACATGGACAACTTTAAAATGCTCTTTGAAAGAAAGTTTAACGCTGAGGGAACACAAAGCCACTTTGAGGCTTGGAGCTGGGTTTCAGGAGACTAAGTTTCAGGCCACTGCACACCACACCAGGGGAGACTTGGGGTTTGATACAGCAAAGCTGCCTAAGACTAGGTTTCCTGGAACCAGGTCTACTTAAAAAAGGTCTGCTGTGGCAGTTCTTATCCGTGAAAGGCATGCACACATTGTAAATAAGTGTGTGTGTGTGTGTGTGTGTGCGTGTGTTTGGTTGGGGGTAGGAAAAGATGGAAGTACAGAAACCAATTTATGAATTGTAGCGATTTAGTTGGGAAAGTCATTTAGTATTAGAGGTTTGCTATTTTATGGGGAAAAGCATTGGAGAAGTGTTTGCGGTGCACAAGGATTACATTATAAAATAATTAGACAGGGAAAATAATAGATCAAAACCATGAAAGTCATACTTCCCAGTCAATAGAAATCTTTACTTTGTATAGTCTAAACAGCTTAGGACCAGTGCCGGTCATTACTAACAGCGCAGGCAATACTGTTGTTTGTTTGTTCCTTTTCATCAGAAATTGCAGTGCAGGACTATGAGATATTGGGATTGATTAGGAAGACCCTAATAAAACTTCACTGCAGTATAGGAAAGTGACAGCTAGCATATTAACAGAGCAAAGCATGTCAAGAATGTGAAAGCGAATAAGGGGGGTGTGCACGAACCTGAATCTCCAGACCATACCGTTGGGGGAAAGGGGTTGTTAAGTAAAAGTGGTTTAAATTGTAAAAAGTATGATACATATGGCAAAATGTTACATCGAACGCAATATAACAAGTTACATAAGCAATATAATTTCTTTTTGCACACACCATTCCATATTGCTTTGATGATGGCTTTGAGGGCTAACTGATTCCCCTGGTATGAATGTAGAATTATTGATGCTAATAGGGAGTATTAAAGTTTTATATACAAAAAAAAAAACAATTAAAGTATTCACAACACATTATATTGTTATTCTTTAAAGAGTGGCACACATCTTAAACTAAACTCTTAAAGCCGTACTTTTTCCCCCCCAAAATAGAATAGATTCCACCTAATCATATACTCCCAAAATAGTCTTCCATTTTTTATTTCCATTTACTACAAGAAATACATTAAATTAAAGTGGAAATTAAATACAATATACTAATAATGTTTCATACTAGCAAAGTCAAATATTCAAGTTTACTGAGAAAGATAATAATAATAATAATAATAATAATAATAATAATAATAATAATAATAATAATAATAATAATAATGCACTACATGATTCGCAAATATGATTTGGAAATAATTTTACAGGATATTGTATGATGGTTTTGTTCCGTGATAATTATGAATTTAAAACAACAGGGCAATCTTTGAAAGTCCTTTATACTTTTTCAATTATTCTGATTCCCAAAGTACAGTAACGGTATCTAAACTTGGTCCCCTGACATTCTTGAAAACGAGAAGCTACTCTTCAGTTTAAATCTTGCATACCGAAGTATGCCCTGCACTGAACTCTTGGTTTGGTTGTTGCAGATATCACAAGATTTTGCCAACTAAATACCTTTAAAATAATGTGCATATTTTTTCACATTTCTTTTTTCTACATTCCACATCACCTTTACTAAAAGATTGTAGCACATAAAAAGAATTGACTTTACAAGTGTGCCCTGTGTACAACACAGAGCAGTGAGGCGCATGTAAGTCATGGATGTGTTCTTGCAATATAGAATTCCAGTTCCTTTCCCACTTCCTTTTTAAAATCAATTCCCAATTCCAATTACTTCGAAGGAATTGGAATTTATATTTTAGACACAGTAATTGTTGTGATTGTTAAATTGACAACCGGTGACTTCAATTGAAGTCATTGTGTTTCCACTGTGAGAAGCTTGTTCTAACAGAACACTGCCGATGGCAATTGTGATCAATGATG
The DNA here is from genome assembly GCF_902713425.1 of Acipenser ruthenus. Lineage (NCBI taxonomy): Eukaryota > Metazoa > Chordata > Actinopteri > Acipenseriformes > Acipenseridae > Acipenser > Acipenser ruthenus. The sequence goes on from NC_081216.1 coordinate 1,621,500, forward strand.
TGTTGGAATTGATTAAAAGGGAATTGGGAATTGATTTTAAAAAGGAATTGGAAATGAAAAACAGGACTAAGAAACAGATTTAGTTATAGGCGTGTTGAGGAGAAGTCTTTGTTAATGTGGATAGTATTGGCAGACTTTGAATTCAATGGAAAAGCAAGGGCTAGACGTGAATGGCGAACCATACAGCTCCAAGACTTACCAGTTACTGAAGAGCAAGCTCTGTAGTCGAGAGGCAGGGACGGGTCTTATGCTGATGTCAGTGTTATTAACTGATTAGCTTCCACTTTCTTTATCATTTGTATTCTTTTTAATCAGGGTAATTGGGGTGAAAAAAAACTGTGCTTTGTATTGTCAGAAATTCAAATTAGTTTGGATCAGCCCTGGCATTGATCAGGTACATTTATCAGTCAACCCAGTTGTGTACTTGTATGTCTGTTAGCAATCTAAAAAATAAAAAAAAAATCAATAGCAGTTTTATGGATATTGATTTCCCTGAAGTGTGCTAAGAATGAAACCGTGTGTTTACAGAGTTTGGAAAGGACTTTGGTTCACGTGCAAAACTGGACAGCCATAAAATTATCGAATGTTTATTCTGCATAGTCTCATAAAGCAGTTCCAACAGACGTTCAGTTACTGCCTAGAGATCGGATTTGAATGTTTTATTAATCGCCCTGGAAATGGACTGCTGGAACTCAACATTTAAAAACTAGGGTAGTTCTTCCCACTGTATTCATCCGCAAAGTTTATGCTGTTGTGAATATGGGAGACCTCAATGACGGGAACTCGAACCATTGTTCTCGGGCCAACATGTTGAGATTGTCTAACTAAGAGGCTGGAGCAGGAGTTTTGGGAATAGCAGCGTTGTAGATACTGTGCACTGATTCATATCGGCACACCAAGTGGTTTTACATTTTAGGGAAACATGCTTTTGAATTGCTAGGCCATCGATTGATTCACGTGCAGCAGGAAAGTAGATGGGTTATACTTGGTTTGCATGCATGCAAAAATCTTCTAGAGACCAGAGTTAGCTTCTTAGTACCGAAGCTTGTGCTGGAGAGGAGATAAGCGGCAGCATAAGTGTACCGTACTATGAGCCCGTAGAAAGCGGTTATGCTCAGCCCCTGTGGTAGCGCACAAACAGAGAATTAGAGAATATGAGATCAAGTACATCTGGTCTGGGATTTGGATTTTTCCGAAGCAGACTTTTTTCCATCGAATCTCTTTAATTTCCGTGTTATGATGGAAAGAAAGCCTGAGTTTATGATCATTGGCAATTAAACATGCAGTTCTTTCAGAAGATTTTATTGGCATCTCGTTGCAGCTGACAAACTTACATGCGGTGCCTTTTCTTAGGATATAACTCATTTTTCTGTGTGTGTTTTTTTTTTATTTATTTATTTATTTTTTACATTTTCTGTAGCTTTAACATTGGATAGGATGTGCAAATAAACTTACCATTTCAACAAGGCATATGTGTTTTGACCTTTAATATATGATTTAATAAAAAAAGTCCCTTTTTTGTGTTATCGATCGCCAATAAAAAAAAAAAAAAGAAAACAGCTGACTGCTTCTTAAACTACAGCCAGTACTCAGTGATTAGGACCGTTGGCTTGGTATCTAGCTGAAACACCCTAAGCAAATGATCGTTTTCAACGTACAAAAAAAAAAATTAACTCAAGATTTAACTCAATATTCAATTGAACTTTCAAGTACGTTATGTGCCGTTTTTATTTATTTATTTATTTGTTTATTATCGATTTTAACATTGATTGAAATAAAGATGGCCTTTTCTGTCTATTTTTAACTTGTTTCCTTTGCACACCCTAGTACTTTTCACCACAGGTGGTATGAGGTTATGTGGTATTGTCCCTTCTATCATTGTACAAAACAGCACCAGTAAGTTTCGTCATGGGTGAGTCCGCGAGGGTCACAGCCCCTGTGTCGACCGATGCTCACTCCCTGATCGATTCTACAAACTGGTGGCAGTCCAGCTCCCCTTTGACCTCCGGAGTCCCCACCAACTGAATACCAGTCTTCTGGTCAACACACCAGCACTTTCCCCTCTGACCGTCCAGAGCAGGGAGGCACTGTTGGAGAAACGAACAGGTCAAGTGTAAAGATTCAGGTGCAAAACACATTTTTTACAGCAGTGGCTCTCAAACTTTTTTGGACCACATCCTCTTTACTCTTGTCAGTGGTACTTGACCCCTCCACTCCCCCTCCACAAAAAGATCCAACATGCCTGTGGCTTCTCAGTATGTCACTGCTGTAGTGTTATTTTCTTTAGCACCATCGTATTGAGAGCAAACTTAACACTGCAAATAAGAGTTTACTGATTCGTCCAGTATTTACTAATATGCACACCATGTAGTAAGCCAATTTCATCTAATAATATGTCTCACTCATCAATATGTTGACTGCCACAGTAAGATACATGCCGAAGACACCCCAGCTTCTTGCCTGTTTAATATCTTAACCCTGTCCTGTTGGTCACAGCTTGTGTAATTGTAACATGTTAAGTCTCCACTCTATGCAATGCTTTTTATTGCTTTGTAATGTTTTTTCAAAGTCTTGGCAGAGCAACATCTTTTCCCCCCTAAAATTCACTTAACAGTTTCTAAAAACAATAAATACATTAAAAAAAGGGGGGGGGGGGATTTTAGCTGTGTGAATTGCTTACTTATTTAATATCCTACAATGTGTACAATTCTCTATTGTTGTTGTGTTTCTATCCAAGACTTCAGTGACATTAGATAAATGTACAAGCTTTTAACAGCCATAGAAATACATGTCTGAAACCTGTTTGGGGTGGAAGTTTCCGTTCTTGTCGCAGTTGGGGAGGGGGATGACGTAGAAGTCTTCGTGGGTTCTTGTCTGGCTTGCCAGCCTGTCAAGAGCTCTCTGCATCTCCGACTGGCATGGGGGCAGAACCTAAACAGCAATTCGAACATTGTAACTATGCATAATAACATTGTAATTATGTGTAAGCATATATGCATTTACTAATATAATAATATCTTTATATAGTGCCTTTCATAGCGGACCACCATCGCAAAACGCTTTACAGAGGTAGGCTGTGAACGGTGCATGATATACAGAGTCACTTCCAATAGGACATTAACATCTCATCCGCAGGACGGAGCACAAGGAGGTGAAGTGACTTTCTCAGGGTCATACACAGCAGGTCAGTCAGTGGCAGAGGTGGGATTTGAACCGGTGTCCTTCTGGTTACAAGCCCCTGGACTTTAACCACTGGACCACACTGCGTCCTAAGTAACTACTATGTAAATACCCAGTAATTAGAAACCCAAATCTTAAACCAGGTTAATGGCAAATTCTAAAAAAAAAAAAAAAAAATGGGTAGAGAATAAGACACGACAGCTGTGTCTACCGGAAATAATATTAATCAGGTCTGGCCAAAGTTGGCCCTTCCACTCCTGGTATTTGATCCAACCCTGTTCTAAATTGTTTAATTGGACTAATTAAACCTCTTTCCAGACCCTGAAGTAGATAATGATCTCATTTACCTGTTAAACTGGCCCTCCAGGACTGTAATTGGAAACCCCATGATATAAACAATGGTAGATAACAGGCCTTGCCACAGCGGTCCCAGGTTTGGTTTTAATTTTCCTTACATATTAGTTATTTTTCTGTATGACATTGAGATCGGTCACTGTCTAGGTCAATTGAACAGACCCTGCATGTTCTGTTTATCAAACAAAAAAAGCCATGGCTGTATTTTGAAAACAGGTCTGGCCGCACCGCCTAAACAGATGAAACTGCTTCACTGGCTCGATTTTCCTCTCCCGGGCTCCATCCATTCACGGGTGACACATTTGTTTTGGAACGCGTGACGCCCACTCACCAGAGGCTTGTTCTCTTCTCGATTCACATTGTTTTTCATTTTCCCGTTTTTTAACCCTTGCTCTCGGATCTTAGCTTGGTGTCTCAGTAGACACTTTTTATCCTGCGGGCTGCAGGGAATGTGGCTGTTGTTGGGATGATCTAGGTTCCACAATTCTTCATTTTCTGTAAAAATAAAAAATAATAAAAAAAATACATGGATAAACAGACTCAATGCCACAATGCCGGAAGGTTTAAATAGAATCGAATAGTAGACATCATTGACTATTGTGTAAATGACATCACAAACACATTACTAGATTTAAATAGAAATAAGTGAGTATAGTTGCCATGACATCAAAAGCCTATAAGTACCTCCACTGTTTGTTTTCAGTCACACTTTGGACAGTGGATACAGAATGTGTGGATACATTTTGAAGTGATATTAATTGCATCTCGACAGCCAGCCAGCTGATGATTTGCCAGTTCATAGGGTTTGATCAAGCTGCCAAGACTTGCATGCTGATGAAATTAAAGTGCAAAACTCTCAGAGAAACGATGCATCTCCAGGAAATCAAATGGGAGGATTTAGAAACTTTCTTTAATCATGAAGGTTCCACAGGCTCCCTAGTTTGGAAGAAGAATTGCTGAGGATGGGGAGGGGTAGACCCACCTGCAGCTGGAGGATTAGCGGCCAAATGGAAACTCTTTAAGTTGTGCCAAGGCGTAAGAGACGACGGTGGAAGTGGGGGAAGGGATTAGTTGTAAGAGTTGAGACGTGTTTTTGCCAGCTGATAAAAATACCCATCGTCAGCACATGGGCACCCATAACATTCACCTGCCAGTTCCAGGATTTCACAGATGTTAAATGTAACACTCTCCATCCTCCCGTGCCCGCTCCTTCTCTTCCCCAGCCTCCATGTGGTGGAACCAGCTACTGGAGAACTTCAGGACTGCTCCGTCTCTCTCTGTCTTCCCCAGACCAACCTCTTTAAATGCACTTGTAGATCTCTTGGTCTACCCCTCTTACTATGTACTGACCTAAGCACCACGTTACTGGATTCTCAGCTGAACCACTGTCCTTGCGCTATACTATTATGTTATTGTAGATACAAATTGTTTTAATCCTAACTTGCTGCATCTTATCTTTTTATACTGCATTTAAATATTGTTTTGCATTGTAAACTTGCATTGCCCTGTGATGCTTGTAAGTCACCTTGGATAAAAGCGTCTGTTAACTAAATAAATAAAGAAATGTGAATAAATAACTGGAAAGCGACTTGCAACCCAGTAAAGCAAGCATGGGGCTGTAGAATCTTCAGAGATTTAGCCCAAATTAAGGAAATTTATTATAAATAAGAATCCGACTGCAACGTAATACGGGCAATGAAACTCATGCAAATAATAAAACAAAAGAGGAACATTTGATTTTACAGTTTGGGAGCTACACTTTTTAACTGCAGGAGTGAGGTGGCAGTTTTCTGTTATTCCAGTCCTTAATAATGCTGCAAACCAGTCCTAGCAAAACGATTACAGTTTTCTCATCCCTGTTCATTGCGTTTTTAATCTCAGGTTCTGCAGAGCTGCTTCAGGCACAACATTTTATCTCATCCTCCTGAAAAGCCACCACTGCTCTCCAGAATACTACCCTGGCAGCCTGCAGTGGGATTCACAGGTGCCAAATTCCAAAAAAACCTTCTGACAAGATTGTTCCAAACTGTGTGGGTCTGAAGATGCTTAAACAGCATGCTACTTAAAGTTTCCCTCATTGTTTTTTCTGTCTTGTGATCCAACCCTTGTTTGCAAAACAGGATTTACCAAGACATAATATATCATTCTCAAAGATAGGCAGCCAGATTGAATAAGCTCTTTATCTGTTCAGTTCAGCAATTGGATGGGAGTTTTACATAGTTTTTTTCTTTATTTTTAAATCAATACGTTTCAATCATATAATTCCTAACTGAAGTTATTTTAGAAAACGTTCAACTAATTGGCCACAGCAACAACACACTCACAGAGCAAAAGATGCTGTGTTCACTTACTGTGCTGGTGTTCAATGTGAAACACAGTTAACTATTTTAAATGCTACACACTGAGAGAGTTGATAAATACCCCTATCATTATATATTTTTTTTGAGCAACTGTTGAAATTAAAATGAAATAAAAAAGTGGTTATCTTTATCACAGTTTTTGTAGTTTGTTTTGTTATCTGTTATTTGGTTTAAGCGCTATAATTCAGCTTTAATCCCAGGGTAAAAAGTTTGTGAGCTGGGTCATGTTTGTGCTGTTCCTGTTGCTGAACACCAGATGGTGCTGTGTTAAAGATGATATTGAGAGCAGCACCTTTAAAAACATAGATTTTGACAGAATAATTAAATTCCCCTGTTTATATAACACGTCCAGAGTCAGACTGCTAGATTTCCATCACACCCTCAAATCAGAATCACGTTTTTTTAAGTGAGGTTATTAAAATATATGCTTTCTAACAAGGTGCAAATCTCAAATGGGCATGTGTCTTTTACAGCCTTATTAAAATGTTCACAACCCTTTTCCATTTTTGTTGAAAGTAACCTATTCATAAACTATTTGCAAATTAATTTCAAAGTGCTTAAACAAATGTGTGGATTCCTTTACCTGACAATTACATTAAATTAAAACTTTAGAACAAAAGTTTAGAACAGAAGGTAGGAAGCAATGTTTTACACAGAGTTATAAATGCATGGAATAGCCTGACAGGTGAAGCAGTAGGATCTAAAACACTGGAAACACAAAACAAAGACCAGATTCTGGGCTTTAAATTAGTCCGTCCACTCCCCACCCCCCCTCCCCACCCCCCCCAGTAGGGGAGAATAGTGTGCTAACGAGGCTTGATGGGCCAAATTATTTGGTTATTTGGTTCTTAACCTGCTTCACCTGTCAGGCTATTCTTAACCAAATAATGAAACGCATTCGTAAGCATGTTACTGAGTTAGCTGTTGAAGGTTTTAAACTAACTGTCAAGACTATTAAGAGAATTCAATGAACAGAAAAAAAAACCAGCATAGCTCACGCTGGTAAGGAAACAGCTGTAGCTTCCTTTGAGCTATATGGGTAATTCAATTGGGCCCAGTGACACAGTTCATTATGAACAGTGGCCTTCTCTGACCTTTTAAAAAACTTGGAGGTTAGATATTTGTAAAACCTTGCTTCAGGACCACCTCCCTATTATGGCTACTTTTTTACATTCCCAATTTTCTCCTATTGATGTCACGATAAAGCCACCTTCAATATTAAGGCAGCAGTGTGGAGTAGTGGTTAGGTTACCTAGATTGCTCCAGTAAAAACCCAACTAATTTCATTAAACTAACTAAAAGACTTTGCATATAAGAAAGTAAACAGTTGGTCCCTTGACTGGCCTCATTGTTTAGTTTTTATATTAGTTAGTTCATGAATAGTTCAGCTCTTGAAGCTAAGATTAAATCTGTTACATTGTGTTAAGAGACATTCTTTAAACCTCACAGAAAGAGTTTCCATTTGTTGCAAATCCCCTTTTTCATGGAAGAATTCTGTTATGATGTTTTTTTTTTCATGAGTCAAGCCTTTGCCAAGTTGGCCATGGGATACATTAGTATCAAGAACAACCTGTCACAAATACAGCACACTCTGTACTGGGAGCAGGGCAAAAACTGTCTGCTTGAGGAGATGGGAAAAATCGAATTGACATAACTGAAGAGAATTAGAATCATCAGGGATCATTTCTATCAATCGGGTAAGAGAGTTATTCTCCTACTAGCGCGAATTTAGAAACTAAACTGCGTCATAAATGTCATGTATCCTAAACGATGCAGTCCAAAATATAGCCTAAATACACATAGAAACGTCTTCATACACACACACACACACACACATTGTTTTTGCATGATATAACCCTAACCCTTTTCTGATACAATTGTGTACTTACATATATTGTGTAAAATGATGCACACATTAAGTACATCGTAACTAGCTTAGAAAACAGGCTTTTTATTTCCTGGCATCTTATTGGCTAGTAGCCTTGGCAGGGGCGGTACATTACCTTTCAATAGATGACCCGGAAATTAAAAGTACCGGCATAAGTGCCTTTTCACCTGGACAGATATCCTTGCGCCACCTAATTTAAACCACACAACTTTTTTTTTTTTTTTTTCATAACAGCTGCCCATTTTCTAAGCGCAATAAAGCCCTTTCCAGGGGCTTCAGGCCCTCCACTAGCAGCGTCTGCCCTCATTATGCCCTTGGGCGGTCCGATATTGCCCAATACCGCCCACCCTGTCAGGTCTTATTATTTACATAATAGCATTGTAATTATGTGTAAGCGCACATGTATTTACTAAGTAACTACAATGTAAAGACACAGTAATTAGAGACACTTAATGGAAAGTGTTATCAAGCACATTAAAATGTGGAGATCCGGAGATGCTGAGAAATCAAATAGACCACAGCGCCCCCTGTGCATCAGATAAACAACCGGGATGTATCAGCTAAACATAGAGCAATGATATTTTAATGAGTCGGTTCAAAGAGTTATCTAAGTGTAAATGTTTCTGATCCTAGGTTCAACTTATGGTGATTTTTTGTGCAATGTTGCTTTTCATGAAATCACTGCTGTCTGTTTCTGGTCATTTTGCCAGGACACCCTTGTAAAAGAGGCCTTGGTCTCAATGTGTTTTTTCCTGGTTGAAGAATGATTAAGTAAATAACTGGTGTGGTTTTATTTGCTGGAAAAGAAGGTGAAAGAAAGTCTCACAGGTACTGTAGCTGAGTGATTTGATTAATAGGAATCTGTGTGTGTGTATGTCTGCACAGCAAATTGAGCTTGGCTCTCTGGATTACAAAAAATAAATTTAAAAAAATCCCAGAAGAAACAAGTTTCACGAGCTTTCAAAAACCCCAGGGTCTGGCCAGCAGACGGAGGAATTTAAAAGCTAATCTTTGGAACTGAGTCTTCCAGATGTTGGCAAAAGAAGCACGTAATAAAAAAAGACATTCGCTTTTCCTTGCAAGCTGTTAAAATATATATATGACAAAGTAAAAGGTTTTGCTTTTATATTTCTGAAATAAATCGAAGGTCTGAAAAAGTGTAAAAAGATTGACAGGGATGAAAATTGTATCCAGGTGGTACTGAGGTGGATAGTGAAAGGCTACCATCTGTTATTATCTGAATATCTGGCTGGTTTTGTGATTTAATTATTATTTATTTCTTAGCAGACGCCCTTATCCAGGGCGACTTACAATTGTTACAAGATATCACATTATTTTTTTACATACAATTACCCATGTATACAGTTGGGTTTTTACTGGAGCAATCTAGGTAAAGTACCTTGCTCAAGGGTACAGCAGCAGTGTCCCCCACCTGGGATTGAACCCACTACCCTCCAGTCAAGAGACCTGACCACTACTCCACACTGCTGCCCCAACACTGTATGTAGGGGATTGCTTAGCTGTGGGGGAATGAAGCGCAAATATGCAATCTGATACTTTAACATTCGGATGAATTGAAATGTTTTGGGTAAAATTGTGTTTTAATATTAGATTCAAGAGGGAGCGTTGCGTTGGCCTTGACGCTCCCGCGGGTTCGGGAAGCAAAATCCGAAGGGACTGTTTCTCCTCATCGCGCTGCAGCAGACCCTACCGGCCAGGCGTCCAGCGAGCTCAGAGCGGACACCTGCAGGGCTGGCCGGTAGGGTCCGCTGACATCCGCTTTCGAGTAGAAGAGGAAGCTGGCTCGGCCGTGAGATCGGACGACGCCCACTGAACCTTCACTTCTCCTGAGAATTGCTGCAGTGAGGGGGAAACATTTTCGGATATTCGAAATAGATGGGAGAAAATCAGGGGGCAAAATAATTGGGCTGTGAATATTGAACTCAATGCAGGATGTATTGGGGAACTCCAAATAGGCTCAGTGAAGAACATACATTAGGAATGAAAAGATCAAATGCATGTTTGTTAGAGGAGCCACGGCAATGGTACAGGAGCTAATTAAGGGTGTGATAATGCCTTTTATGAAATATCACATTTTAGATTCATTCTCTGTTTCAGTCATTGCGTCCTGGTAACTTTTTCAAAATCAGCCCTATTGTCAATCCAATCGAGGTGAAGAATACAATACCTGCCTATATACAGCTCCAACATAAATGTATACAGGCAGTAAAATATATATTAGAGATGTTGTCAGTCGTGGGACCTGTCATCCGTCTTCATCCGAACGCTGTTAAGTTGTTTGTTTGTCCAGAAATCTGTGTTCACAGGAATCCCAGAATTCACCATACCAACCAACTTAACCCCAAATTACTGCACAGAGGAATGCACCCACTCACTCAGAAATGCAGAAGTATAGAAGCTTATTTAATGGGAGTTCAAGTCTTGATGTCTTCTTTTTAACCAGGGCATGTGAACTATCAAATCGAGTCCCAAATAATATCATTTGAAAAGCTACCAGCACCATAAAAAACATGGAAAAAATGATTCTTCAGCACTAAAAATACTAGGATAGTAAGATCTGATCCAATACTGTAATTCGTAATTATTATAGTTAGGTGTTTGAAAGTGCAGAGTTTTTGGAAATGGAAATCAACCCTGTGCTTGCGTAGAGAGACGCAAGTCGCGGATGTACAGTAGAATGTGTAATGTGTTATTTGTATCCTTTACATGGGGATATGTGTGAACTGTATGTTAGTGACATACTTTGTTTGAGAAGAAAAGCCCCTTCTTCACTGACACATCAGAGCCTTACCCTGAAGATGAGTCTCAGTACTCCAACTGGGGCACGTACTGAAAGGTGCTAATCTATAGCAAGCCTGTTGACGTGAGATGCCAAATGCACAGACAACAGAAGTGCTGGATGCATTGGATGGGAACATACTGTATCCCCAGGTCATGTTTACAGTATGTGGAAGCTTGAACTTCAATGTTTTAAAACAATCTATTGGGATACTAAGGAGGCATGACTATAGCTGACCAGAAGGCAGCTTTGTATTACTGTAGAAAGTTGTTTTGACTGCAAGTTGGTTGGAGATAAAAGTCATCTCTGGGGACTGCTTATTGAACTGTCTTTTAAAGTTTTTATGCAAGGGTGGATGTTGAGCTTGGTTGAAAACATGGAGGTTGTTGCTTTAAATGGGTTGTAACTCTATAAAGCTAGCCACAGATCATCCTACAGAAATAGACATTTAGAGCTATGGCCAAAAGTTTTGCATCACCCTATAGAATTAACTCATTTTCAAATGTTCAAATGAAACCTGCTGAATAATGTTAAGTTAACATATTGAATTACATACCGCTTTTGTAGTTTTGCCATGTATTTAACGGAAAAAAATGACAATAATTGAGATATATATATATATATATATATATATATATATATATATATATATATATATATATATATAAATGATGTCTCAATCCTTAACATTGTAAGTAATGCAAAACCTCTGGCTGTAGCTGTATGTTTGTTGCATGCAGTCAAACTGGAGCTAATGATTTCCCTCTCTGTTTTAAAACTGGATCAGATTGCTTTCAAGAAACCACCCTCATATAAGCTTAACTCAGTAAATCTGGACATCAACCACAACTTCAAAACGCACAATCAGAATTCTAAAGCAGAATTCAATTATAGGAAACCAAGCCAAAAAAGCAAATGGTTTGGCTCGTGCTTAGTTTATGACAATTTTCTTGACTGCTTAACTTATACGGGACTTGGGTGCAAGACAAGTTTATTTCGCCCAAAGAAAACAAATCATTGCCGTCGAATATGCTAGACAGAAAAAAAAAACATATTGAGCCAATTTAGAAACAGAAAATTCTGAAAATTGTACATTGTTTATTTGTATTTATTTAAATTTGTTAACCGTAAATCACCATCTGATTTTTTTTTTTCTGCACGGTGAATAAAAACAAGTACAATAGACCAACATCATTTGTTATGATAATCAAACAATCTGGTCTTAAACAAGATCTTAAGTGGGTTTTAGCTCCTCTCCAATACTGTATTCTGTCCTTTATAAGAAAGTGCACTCTGTCCTTTCTTAATCCTCCTGGGGCATGCAGAATTTTAGGTTATGCCAGGTCTGTACAGAAACAGGGTCTTATTCCAATAGCACTGCTGTGTAATTAAAAGAGAGCCTAAAGGAAGCCCTGTTATATAAGGAAGCTGTGCTGCGCTGCCCTAATTCAGCCCCCAATTAATGACCAAGAGGTCCACAGAGAATCAATTTTTAAACTGTGTAGGTCATCATTGGCAACTGACACCAAGGCTATTGGGTCTGGAGAGAGAGAGAGAGAGAGAGAGAGAGAGAGAGAGAGAGAGAGAGAGAGAGAGAGAGAGAGAGAGAGAGAGAGAGAGAGAGAGAGAGAGAGAGAGAGAGAGAGAGAGAGAGAGACTAAGAGAAGCAAGCTAAGATCTTGCAAGCTGATTCAGCACTTGGGCTTCCATTGAGGTGGCACTCAACAGCCATTGTCAGGATGGCGTGATTGCATTCCATGAACAAAAAGAAGGGGAAAAGAAAGCCTGAAGGACTTTGGCATTTGGTTAAAGGGTATTCCCTTTAAAATGCAAAAAGAAAAAAAGAATGCGAAACAAAAACCTGAATAACATTAATCCATTGTGCCGTGGGCCGGATTGGGTTATTCCTCTTAACTGATGAGTCACGGTATATGAAACATTTAGCACGGCAAGAGGGCTATTGCTTGAACCAAGGGTTTTCTTTTTAAGTGGGGCTCGGTGTAGCCCTGATTGTTCTTCACCATTTTTTTCAACCCCCCCCCTCCTCCCTCCCCAGCTTTTGTTCCGTGCCTTCTCACGGGGATTGTTGAAAATTCCTGAAGATGCCGTTTTGAGCCATTTAAATAAACCGCATGCGAGCAAACGGGGAATAGAATTGATTTAATGTCTCTTTTTAACTAAAGCCTTTTTTTCTCTCTCTCTCTCCATGTCAGACAGAAGACAATGTAATCTGAATTACGAGCCAATGGGAATATGGTGCCGGGCCAGGGTGCAGCATTAGAAAGCTTTATTATTTGGGACTGGCGTTTGGCCATGCTTTTTTTTTCTTCTATTTTATTTTGTTAGAAAACTCCTCTAATAAGAGGGTCAGGACTTTAACCCTAAATCATGTCCTCATGGCTGAGTGGTGACTCAGCCTCGACACACAGCTGAAATAAGACTGGCAGACTGGCACACAGTCCTCCTGGGAAAAACAATTCTCAAAGGGTAATTTATCTTCAGTAACATTCAAGAGGCACTAAGGTAGGCAGCTATTGGTAGAATGGTACCATCTTGGTACTATAGTTGGTAACACTTTACATTGTCTTTAATTACTGTGTATTTACATAGTTGTTACTTAGTAAATGCATGTGTGCTCTTAATTACAATGTAATTCTGTACTTAATGTGTAGATCTTTTTGCACGACATATGTAAGTACACAATTGTATATTTTGATATTCCGATGGAATCGCAATGATATAATGTATCCGTAATACACGCTGATAAGCCATAGTCTATCACTATGCATCTATTACTATTTTTGGTGATGTGATGTTCTGGTAATGATGCACCTTGGGTCTCTTAGTACACTGACTGGGATTATACAGGTATCCCTGTTTGATTTTTCAAACTCCCTATGCAACACCTTGTTTATTGTTCCTGGGCGTTTTCTTTTCAGAATCTGGGCACCTCCATTCCTGGTGGTCAGCCTGCAATGTCACCAGAGTTTATTTTTTCCAGAATACCAAAGAAAAGAAAAAAAAAGAAACAGGAAAGTGGTGGCAAGAATGAAATGGAAACAAGCCAATGGCATTGAAACTTTCCGCAGGTATTTCCTGAAGCTGGACTTTCTGCCAAGATTGATTTTTCTATTGCTTTTTTTCATTTTTTTTATGTCTTCTCTCTCCCTCTCTCGCTCTCATTCACTTTTTTCTCTCTCTCCTGCTTTCTTAGTAACTCCAGTCATGTATATCCACACACACACACTCCCTGCACACCCTGCACACACACACACACCCACCCTGCCCACACACACTCACAAACACCCCTCCTGCACACACACACACACACCAACACCCCCCGCTCACACACACACACACACACAGACACACAACCCACCCCACACGCACACACACACACACACAACCCCCCCTGCACACACACACACACACACAACCCCCCCTGCACACACACACACACACCCTTCCTGCACACACACACACACACACACACCCTGCACACACACACACACACACACACACACACACACACACACACACATGCTTTGAGGCAGTCAGGTTATTTTAGTTAACGTTAAGTATTTGATCTCTTTGTTGGAACGATTACTGGCTGCAGGTGCATTCCAGAAAGCCACTGCCCTGACCACGAAAGCCTCTCATCAGGTTGCAACGGATAGCTGGATCATTCCATTCCCATTAGCAGAGCGATGCTGTGGTGTGCAGGTATGCAAGGGTATTAAGATCCTAAAACAACATTTTAAGTTCCATCAGATTTTTCTCTCCGAGCTGCTGGAGTTGAAAGGTAGAGGCTGGTGAAATACAAGCAGGCTTGTTCGAGCAGATCAGGGTAACTTAGAAAGAGACAGGATTGTCAAGGCTGGCTGGCTTTCAGTGGACAAACCCAGATATAAGAAAATGCCTCTTTAGGGAGCATGTTGAACAAGGACTAGAACAATGGGTGGCACAGACTGAGACACGATCTCAGGTACAACAAAGTGTTAACGTATTTACACAGTCGAAGCGATTGTCGCAAACGTTTGTCTAATTTAAAAATCTCTACCAGGCTAAATGAATACTGTAGATGATTTGCTGAATGTTAAGTCTTGTGTAACCTAATTATTGATATTGTTGGCTAATGTTCACAGGTGTTCAGGGAGGGAAACGAAATCCTTCACCCCTGGGGCTATAAGATAAACCATGAAACCGTACCCGCATAGTTGAGATCAGGTGCTGCGTGGAAAGTCTCTTATCATCTCAATTAACTCCCGGGCTGTACAGATTGTCTCTTGAACACCATTGTTTAGCTTTTACATTAACATTCTTGGCAGATTGCGAAATGTTCAGTCGTTTTTTTCTTCTCTCCCTGAAAACGTGTTAAACTATTTTAATGGGTCTTGTAGAAAATAAATACAGTAACATGAGCGCTAACCTCAGCAGAATGGAATTTGCTTGATAATGCTTTTAAGGGAAGGCAGAGTTTCAAAATAATGCTGACTGCTCAATTATCATAATCTTAAATAACCCCAACCAGGATTGTTTAACTCTTTCACTGCCTACTATACTAGTACCGATATGATATCGCAGTATTGTAATGGAATACCAGTGTGTGTTGCTTTATAACATGGTGGTGTACATATGAAGACCAGCTCACCATATCTCCTTGTCATTTTCTTTCAGTTTAAATCTCTCTTTAATGGGACTGGCTCTATATTGACTATATCCCTCTGGTGGTTGTGATTTATAATCAGCATCATGTTTTATTATTGGGGTTGGCAGGACCTTTTTTGTTTTATAAAGCCTGAGAGCTCTACAATTATCTTTCAGGGCTTTTTCAGACAGAAATAGATTCATGTTCTGCTGATGAAAAAGCCTGAAAAGAGTACTCCCGATTCCATACCTGAAGAGGGTGCAGCTTAATCATGACCTGACCACACCCTACCATTCATTGTGCCAAACCGCGCTCCATTGTGTGGTGGACAGTGGTGCGGTTTTGCCGAAACACTGTTCCGGTACTAATTTCTATAGGCAGCAGTTGTGACCAAAACTCACATAATAAATGCAAGCTAAGTCACATGACTCCCATCTCCCCACACACCTGTCTGATTCAGTCAGCAGTCCTTTTGGTGCAATGAAAAGAGCATTAGGAACTTCTTCTATTACTTTAAGAAGGCTAAAAATCTTGAAGACGACTATGACTCTGGGCACAAACACAAGCGAAGCCACTGGTGACATACAGACACGTAAATAAAGTCAATCTTAGGGTTAGGGTTAGGGGTGGTTAGGGTTATATCCAGCAAAAAGATGTACACATTAAGTGCATTGTAACTTTGCATAATAACATTGTAATTATGTGTAATTACACAGGTATTTACTAAGTAACTACTATGTAAAGACACAGTAATTATAAGCTGGGAAATTAGTGCCATTGATTTGAAAGAGCCGCCTCAGCTATCTCAACTCACAGAGGGGAGCCATGGAAAGTTCACCCGAGGTAAATGTACAGTATTGGACAACAAGGGACTGAACGCTATTTACTAGAAAATAAAGTGAAAAGTCATGATTCTTTTTTAATTATTATTACATTTCTTAGAAAAACATAACTGGCAGATACCCAAGCCCTGTGGTACAAGTCTGGCAGCAAGAGAAAACCAGCATTTGTTTGCTTTCAGCGTTAAACATTAACCCTCATCACCAGAGATTTGAACTCTGCTGCTTACTGTGCCCAGTGACCCCTGTGGCATTAATCTTCATTTATGAGCAGATTTTGTTCTACAGCTCAGGCCAAAAGTGTTGCATCACCCTATAGATTGAACTCATTCTGCTTCATAAAGTCGAATGCAACCCGCGGAATAATGTTACGTTAACATACTGAATTACACCCCGCTTTTGTAGTTTTCCATATACTTCACGAAAAAAAAGACAAGAATGGAAAAATGTTGACATTTCGAAATCTAACATGAAATACTACTGTACTACTATCATGGCTTCCGGTAGACTTGTGCAATATCATTTTGTAGTTTCTTTGATTACATGATGTTAAATAAAAGATCTGAATTATGTTCATATAGTTTTTTTTTAAATGATGTCTCAATCCTCAAATTCTAGGTGATGCAAAACTTTTGACCATAGCTGTACATTGTAACACACATTTGTGAGAAAACTCTAAATCCTACTACTGTACCGCCAGTCTCCAACGCATCTAATTATCTGATTCCATTTCAAGAAAGTCAGAAAGTTCAGACGTATTGATTTTACAAGGTGATCTCAAGCATCAACACCATTGCTTGAACGGTATTGAGCTAGATTATCTCAGCTATGAATAAATAAGGCATTCATTAGTAATTAAAATGATCAGAAGCAACATGACCTAATACAGTGTCTGTTAGAATTAATTGTGTATGTACCTCATGCAGTATACAGTATATGCATTATATAAAGTGTTTATTTGGCCTCCGTTGTCTGTTCAAAGATTTTTCTCTTAAAGGGACCAACAAACGTACAATATTTATTTATTTAACCAGGAGATCTGCCCATTGAGACGGATCCCTCTTTTACAAGGGGGTCCTGGAAAACAATATAATGACAATTGCAATGTATAAAAAAACAATTACAACACAATAAAAACATATGTGGTTCAAACTTAATCAGCAGCACGCAGAGCAGGGTTGCCAGATTTCTGACAGCAAAACAGCGACCTCTTTCTTCAAATGAAGCCCAAAAGAAGCAAAACCCGAGCCACACCCCATTTCTGGTCACACCTGCCATGCAAAATTCAGCAAGGGGCACAACTCGGCAGGACTGCGCTGCGAGAAGCAGACCAGGGAAGGGGTCTGAGGCTCATAAGTGTGCAGTAGTGGAAGATTATAGGCTTGTGCCACGCACTGAGACCGAGAATCTACAGTTTTTATATAGGCATTGTCCACAAACATTTGTTATGTTTTTTTTTTTTTACTTTTGACACAAGCGACCAGAAACCAAAAAAGCCCCAAATATGTATCAAAAGCGACGAAATAAATTTGTAAGCGACTGCCTGCTCGGGCAAGCCCAATTCTGCTAGTTTTAAACTGAACTGGCAACCCTGATACAGAGATCTAAGAACATAATTAAATTTAAAAAAAAACTGAGAAAGAAAGATGATCAAATTACATCTTCATACTGTGATGGAATACAATTTCACATCTTCTGGAGCTGATATGGAAAACAATTCTCCCGCACGTGTTTGAACCCTCAGAGCAGCCAGATTAACAGAATCCTGAGAGTGTACACTGATAATTTAATATTATTCCCCAGAGTAGCTTGCAAAATATTTAAATAAAGATACACATAATAGGAGACAGTACTTATGATTAATGGCTTTTCTTCACTGAAAATACAATGAATTTTAATTTTAATTTTGGATACATTAAAAAAATAAAAAATGGCAACCTTGTTAAAAATGATTACTGTTATAGCTAATAACAGTGCCTTCAAATAGTTAATTGGCTATGGAGTGATTTGGAAGTTTATGCACAGTCTGACAGTTCCCATGCTTGTGGAAAATGGAAAAAAGGGCCCCTTTGCATGTTTGTTATTTTTTTCCTTTTTTTATTTCCAAGGTCAAACTTGCTGAGATAAGGAAGCTGGACTCTGACCAAGTAGTGAGGCAGAGGGTTCATTTGAGGTTATTCAGCACCACCCCTTACCACCCATCTTCTCCACATCCGTGATACAACTGCAATATTGCATGCTGGTAAAGAGATCTCGGGAATGGATAGATCTCATGATGCCACACCACACCCCAAACAGACAAACAAACAATTATATTAGGTAACACTTTGCATGAAGTTTCTCTAATTACTGTGTATTTACATAGTAGTTACTTAGTAAATACATGTGTACAGTACTTACACATAATTACAATCTTCTTATGTATAGTTCCAATGTAAACATGTACATCTTTTAACACGATATACGTAAGAACACAATTGTATCAGAAAAGGGTTAGGAATAGGGTTATGTTGTGCAAAAAGATTTACACATTAAGTGCATTGTAATTATGCCTCATAACGTTGTAACTACACAGTAATTAGAGACACTTCATTATTATTATTATTTATTAGCAGACGCCCTTATCCAGGGCGACTTACAATTGTTACAAGATATCACATTATTTTTACATACAATTAGTATTTATACAGTTGGGTTTTTACTGGAGCAATCTAGGTAAAGTACCTAGCTCAAGGGTACAGCAGCAGTGTCCCCCACTTGGGATTGAACCCACGACTCTCCGGTCAAGAGTCCAGAGCCCTAACCACTACTCCATACTGCTGCCCTGTAATGTGTTACCTATTATAATTCAACGGCTTTGACTTTACAGCGTTACGTTGATGAAAAATAACAGGACTCATTTAAAATCGCTTTCAGTCCAGGTTTCAGATAGAAACATGCAAACTGTCCACAGCTACAGTCTAACCACTTTTACCATTAGCTGTTAGCTCAGCCACGCACACTACACAGTGTATGACTGTAACCTCATCTATGTTTGTAGCTATCGTTTTGCACACCTGTTAGAACACTGGAAATAATTTGCTAACCTATACTTAGTGCGGCCCCCTTTTCTGGACTGCGGGTTTATAGAGCTGACCTTACAGGAACTTTCATTTTCATTACTGGCACTGAATATTTATTCTGCTACTCCAGAGACTGTAAACATCGCCCTGACATCCCATGGAGAAGAGTCAGAGGACATTGCTGGAAAATATCCACATTGTTAAATATTTGGACAGTAACTCCTTTATCAGGATTTTTAATTACATCTGGCATCGATGGTTGGGCCCATCTTTGCTGTACGGCAGACAGGGGGCAGCGAGCTACAGGGATATGCATGTGTTGTGTGATACACGGCTGTTACAGATGGTGTCCCCTGATAGTGTGATGAGATGAGGTTAAAAGCTCTAGACCCACTAATGCAGAAGAGACTCTTAGGGGTCAAAGCCCTGTTACAATGCCACCTTTGCATAAAGCAATGGGCATCAACAGAAACCAATGCTTTTGAAGTTAATTGTTTATATTATACCACCACATTTATGGTTTGACGTGTGTAAATGCACCTAACCAGGCAAATGTACCTACAGCAAATGCACCCCTGAAATCATTTTAGGAGTAATCCCAGAAAGTGTTATAAAATCGGAGCTCTGAAACCAGAAATCCTATTTGGTCTACTTTGTTGGCAACAATAGAAAGAGAAAAAAGAGCCAAAGAGCTCACTTGTTTTTTGTTCTCAGGATCTCGAGTTTATCACTCGCCCCATGTTTACCATGCTTTGAATTTGCTTCCAATTTGACTTTGTGCTGTAAGTGAACCATAAGCTCAGTTAAAGGAGACGCGGTAACACAGCTGAGGTACCCGAGCAGAAAAAAAGAAAGAAAGGCCAAATGTTCAGTTCTATACATGCACAGTGTAATGTCTGTCTTGTGCTACCCAGCCTAAGGAACAATGCATTAAAAAGGAGTTCAAAGTCAAATGCCTTTAACTTTTAGAAGTGTCCAGAACTGTAGTTACTTATTAAAAAGTGACCTTATTCCAAATGAAACACATGGATAAGCTTCCTAACAATCTTTTCGGTCTTTTCTTTATCCACTGGGATTAATACAAAGAAGTTTATTTTTTAATCTCTGGCAAATAATTTGTAGAAGGGATTAATCATACTTGCATTTTCTGTACATTCCTATTACATTGTATGCATATACAATTTGTTTGAAGTAGCCAGATTCTCGGTAAATGATAAAAAGGGTCTCAAAGATCTTTATTCCAGGAAGGAAAGATGCACCCCAAAAAAATAGTTTGCAAACCACAAATAACTGGTATCAGGAAAATGATTTCTCTATGCACAGTGCAAGGAATAAGGTAGTGTCCAGAATAAGTCTGAAATTGCACCAAGGTTGGCTTCTTTAGACAGCTCTCACGGTTTTTGGCCAGGAATGTGTTGAGCATTCAGTGTAATTCATTAGGCTTCACCTCATAAACCATGAACCCACAAAAGCTGCATTAATTCTGCAACCTATTTTATTAATTTTTTTATCTACCAACATTGCTCTGAGGGTTTAACTGGGCTGCTGCCCACAGAAAATCCACCAACCACAAAAATACAGCTCTGTCTTGGCCAATCTGTAGAGCATTAATTTAAAATAACTAGAGTGCCTTGAATTAGACCATCGAAATGCTTTAATAGCCACCAGTTCAAATATATATTTGGGACCATCTGCTGAGTGCTGTTGTGCTATATTGGGCTTCAACTATAGCTATAAAACAGGAGTGTCCAATCATAGTCCTGGATGGCCATTCCACTCCTGGTTTAACGTGTAAAATGAACTAATTAACGACTTCACGGTCTGGATGGAGTTTTATTTAGTTCAAGTAAACAATTTAGAACAGGGTTGCAATAAAGACCAGAAGTGGAAGGGCCAGCTTTGGCCACCGCTGCTAGAAAAGCCCTAAGAAATGTATAATAGCAGGTTCATTTTGTCACCAACTACGCCACCCAGCTCCAACTCCCTCCTGACTGGCCTCCCTGCGTCCGCCACCCGTCCGCTCCAGCTCATCCGGAACTCCGCTGCTCCCCTGGTGTTCTCTCTGCCTCGCTTCTCCCACGCAACTTCTCTGCTCCGCTCACTACACTGGCTCCCGATCACCGCTCGCATCTAGTTCAAGACTCTTGTACTCGCCTACAGATGCCTTGACCAGACTGCACCCAGCTACCTCCAGACCCTCATCTCTCCCTACACCCCCACTAGACCTCTCCACTCCTCCTGCACTAGAAGACTGGCTGTACCTCCTCTACGCTCCCCTGCCTCCAGAGCCCGCTCCTTCTCCACCCTCGCCCCGCAGTGGTGGAATGACCTTCCTACAGATGTCAGGACTGCCCAGTCCCTGACCACCTTCCGGCGCCTCCTCAAGACTCACCTCTTCAGACAGCACCTGTAGAACTCCTCTTTTCCCTGTGGACACTTTATCACTCTTCCTTAATGCGCCTTACTTGCTCTTATCTGCTCCCTATTTTACTGCATTTAATCCTGTACTTTAGAGTACTGTAATCTGTCACAAGTGTTATTTAATCTGTAGTATTTTGTATTCAATTATATCCTGATGTAACTATCACTGACACTGTTATCTGCTCCGTTATTGAATTGTATTTTGTCATATACTTGTACTTGCTAGAACCGAAGTCATTGTATTTTATCTTGCTCTTAATTGTATTAATACTTGTACTGTGATTCTTGAAATGTATTTTTGTTTACGACTGTAAGTCGCCCTGGATAAGGGCGTCTGCTAAGAAATAAATAATAATAATAATAATTTGATCAACCTATACCACCGCCAATAAGCTGCAGCTGGGCATTTTTACAGTACCTCGGAATCAACCATCCTAGAAAAAACATGGAAAGGTGTTTTATGTCAGGCATGGCCAATCCCAGTCCTGGAGGTGCCATTCCACTCAAGGTTTAACGGGTAAAATGATATAGTTAACCACTTCAGGGTCTGGATGGAGGTTTAATTGGTTCAATGAAACAATTTAGAACAGGGCTTGAACACAAGTACAGTACACAAATGTATCAGCTTGTGGCTTACATCACTAAACCATGCCACCCACTTCTCCATGGTCCCCTGTTGAAACCAGCATTTTTTTCCCCCTGCTGTATCCGTGAACTGTTCAATGACTCTCCAAAATACGATACCTCCCTCCAAATTAAAGATGGTTTATAATATGTGATCACAGCATTGGCTTCTGCAGTTTCATAGCGTTGTCGTGTGAGCGCTGCCCTGTGCGCTTCACAGCTTGCAAGATCTTTCTGTGTAGAACAAGGCAGTCTAAATTTTTAAAAAAGCACTATAAACCATGGCTGAACTACAGTAAGGGAAAGTTTTTTTTTTTTCAGGTAGTCTGCTGATCTAAATAGCAAGGTTCAGCCTAATTTAATGTGATTTACAGTAGGCAGAGGTGATTTATTTATGTAGAGTCTCATTTAAACGTGACACCTCGTTTGCAGTCAATTACACTGATGAGGCTTGTATAGGGAGCGCAAATGTTTACTTTCCATTGACAGAGGGCTGCTTTAGCTTCTGAGACGCGAGAAAAGCTCTCAGTTGCTTCAGGCTGCTAATTGGGTTCCCGTGTAGATTAACTGATCCTTTACCATGTACAGTAACAAGCTGGCTTTTGAATTAATGTCACATATTTTACAACAAGACTAATCCAGTATCAGTTGTTCAACTTTAGTTTAAGGCTAAGGTTAAAGTAATGGAGCATTCCGCACACAGAAATATAGAAGAAGAAGAAGAAGAAGAAGAAGAAGAAGTTTTTATGTTAACACTTTTTAAAAGTGTTTTGTAGTTTCCATGCTTTTTTCACCTGCAAACCTTCTGAACTGTTTAATCGTTGATGCCAGTATTACATAAGGATAACCAACTTGATCACATAGGGACTTTGGACTGGCAAGGGCTTCTGAAAGATAGATCATGCTTCTGTAAGAGTAAAACTGTTCACCATACCGCTGATTACAATGCTGTTATATCTCAAAGCTGTCTATATGTTGTTGGGTTGTTTTTTTTTGTTGTGCTCAAAGAATTTCAAAGCGCTTAACAAAGAATGTCAAATACAGAATGGTGTAGTGTCTACAGTAAAGGAATCCCAAATAACTCAAATGTCATTTGTCAGGTAGCGAAAGTTTGATTACACATGTGCCCATTGGTGCGTTTCTTGAAGCTGCCTTGAGAGTAAGATTTGGTTGGCTGCAATTCACCAGGTCGCGCTTGTAAACCAATCTATGGTCTGAAAGGGTCGTCTTCGGTGTTTCAGCTTGTATCGTACAGAACGCTATACAATATTCTATATGCTAACGTATGGGATGCCCCTACAGGATGTTACGGGGTGCTAAAAGACAGCGTTAGTTAAAAAAAACAAAAAAAACAAACAGTAAACATCATGTGACAGAATGTCACATAAAAAGACAATGGACTTACCTGTGGCCTGTAACTGTGTGAGCTCCGATTCTGCCATGCAGATTCCCTGGCCAAGCATCAGGGAGTGCAAAGGCTTCTCCACCCCCGGGGGTGGGAAACAGCGCATCCCGGAGCCGCAGCGGGGAGAGTACACCCCACAGTAGTTGCCCTTGGCCAGGGCGCAGGTGGGGCAGCACCCACAGCCTGGCTCTCTCACAGTCTCCTCGCACCCCACCGGCGCCTTGCAGCGGGCTAGCTTCTCCTCGGAACAGGGCGGGCAGCGGATGGCTTCATCACTCAGGCACAGGCCCCAGAGCGCCAAGAGCACTGCCACGGAGATGCCACGGCGAGAGGGCATGATTGAAGAATACAGACTGGGTTCCTTTTCCCCTCCCCCTCCCTCCACAAGCAGGTGCAAGACTCCTCGGTCCTTTATAGACAGGATAGATGCCTCAAAATATAGTTTTTCTTTGGTTTGCTCGTTTGTTTTTTTCTTCAAAAAATGAATGCAAGAATATCCTTAGGAATAGAAATATAAGGACTTTTTCAGATGGCTGCAAAGTTGATTTACTTATGTTTTTAAATCAGCAGATATTTCTACTACCAAAAAAAAATTTAAAAAATGAAGTCTGTTAAAATTGCAAGAAAAGAAATTAAAAGGTTTCGATTTTTCTAATTGCAACTGAGCTCCTGCTATATATAGGTGGTGCTGGTTGTTGTTGAGTCAAATACCCTCAGTCAAGTACAGAAACACATTCTTTAGCTCAGGCTCTAGACTGGCTGCACAATTGTAGCTTCTTGGACTTTATACCGGGCTGTAGACACGCCTCCGAGTCCTCAGGCAGAGCCAGGAAGCGTTGAAGGGAGGGCAGCCCATCACCAAGGCAGGCAGGCTGGGAAGAGATTCCTGGCTCCCCCCTCCCCTCCCCTTCAAGAGCCAGAATTGCATTTTGCTAATTACAAGGAATGTAGTATCCCTTTACCCAAGCAAACACACAGTGCTCTGGAGCACGAAAGGGAGTCTGGAAAGCAGCTAGTCAGGCACACTGTCATTTTAAAGCCAGTCTAGAATTCAATGCCGTTTATAAAAAGAAGCCCCTCCACGATTAAAAAAAGATGACATTACTCTTGCAGAGCCCAGTTTAGCTCAACAGAAGTCTGTTGCGTCAACCATGTTTAATAATAGCAGTTATATTTGGAATCTTGTGTTGCTGAACTTCAGAATAACATTAAGCCTAAATACATTTGTGTGTGTGTGTGTGTGTGTGTGTATTTAAGAAAGTAAATTACAATACCCTTAAATTACAGATCTAGAAACAGGGGTTTTGCAGTCACTGGAGGGCCATATTACTCCAGGTTTAACAGGTAAAGTGATATAATAACTACTTCAGGGCCTGAATGGAGGTTTTATTCCATTTAGATCAGGGCTGGAACAAAGACCAGGAATGGAAGGGTTAACTTTGGCCACTCCTGATCTAGGATATATTTTATAAAATAGATGATGAATAATAAACTACAGGTGGTAGCGTGCGGACGAAAGGAAAAGACGGAGAAAATGAGCATCCTGTGCGAAAAAGATGCAAAGACAAAACAGGATGTGTAACAAAAAAGTCATTGTGTTGAATCCCAGGACAGGACCTCGGT
Source organism: Acipenser ruthenus (assembly GCF_902713425.1). NCBI lineage: Eukaryota > Metazoa > Chordata > Actinopteri > Acipenseriformes > Acipenseridae > Acipenser > Acipenser ruthenus. The sequence continues at coordinate 1,646,704 of NC_081216.1, forward strand.
ATGCTGTGAAACCCATATAATAAATACTATGATACTAATCTCAAAAAACATATAATGTTCCATATTAAAAAAAGTTTGACTGGGTGAAATAGTGTTCATTTTTGGGATTTATTTTGTGTTAATATTATCTTTACTTTCGTATTTGTTTATTTGTGGTATAAATCTGGCGTGCCCAATCACAGTCCTGGAGGGCCATTTCACTCCAGGTTAAAAAATAAATGTGAATAGAATGGAGAAAACTGTGAGCCATGATTGGGGGTCTAATTAAATAATTATTCTGATTCGTTTAAATGAGGCATGTGTGTATACAAGTATGCAGCTAGGCTGGCTGTTAATGAGTGCTCCCCAAAAAAAGGGACTGTATATTGGTATTTGTTTAATGATCATTTGTTTTCCTTTATTTCTTCATTAAATAAAAGTACTTGGTAGTGTCGCTATTTCGGTGGCTGCCTGATTGCTTGCATCTGATCCTTGCAGTTGGCATAGTATTTTAAAATGATCTTTAGCCTGGCTAATTATAGAAGTTCATAGTAAATTGGGGGCTATTAAATATGTTTGCAAAGCAAATCAAAATCTTACTTAGGCACACACGATATATATTTAAATCTATTAATGTCTTTGTGATCTCATTTACTGCATAGCTAATGCTGTAACAATCTACCATTCTTTTTTATTGAAACCTTCAGGCATTGTGGTGTGGAGTCTATTTATCCATTTATTTTCCTTTATTCTTCTATAGCGTACACCATCTAGTTATATTTCTAATAAAAACTACAAACTGTAGGTCTTTATGTTATGTAAATGTTTTTGTACAGTTTTGAATTATTGGTTCATTTACTTTTTTGATAGGTGATTCTGTATTATTTCATGGAATGTTATACCTTGTCTCTCCTACATATCTTTACTGTGTTACATTTATATAAAACAGGTAACATGTATCTCCCTGTTGCAATTTCATACACAGACACCCTCACATGCCCGGGTTTGTGTTCAAAGCTCTTAGTTATATCAAAGTGCATCAGCCTTGTGACTAGCAGGATGCCATCACTGTGTAATGTGATGCTTTTTTTTTTTTTTTTTTTTTAATAGGCGTGCACTCTAATCCATGATTAGTAAATGTTTCTGAAAGTTTACAACCATGACAACAGCCACTCTGAAGAAGTTCCCACAGAGTCGTGGGCTAATCTCATTGTAGAGTGGTCAAGGAAAGAGAATATATATATGTGTGTGTGTGTGTGTGTGTGTGTGTGTGTGTGTGTGTGTGTGTATGTGTGTGTGTGTGTGTGTGTGTGCGTGTGTGTGTGTGTGTGTGTGTGTGTGTGATGATATTCCATTCCTGGTTGCCATGGGAGGAAACAGACATGTGTGTGCCACTGTGTAGCTCCTTGATCTGTTTTGCACTTACCTCGCTCTTAATGGATGCACTAATGGGAGGGTTGTTGAGTGTGTGTCTGCCCCCTGCACTTCAACACAGAGAAAAGTGATCTTCTCTCTCCATCTTCACGGCGCCAGGAGACTGTATAGAAAGCAGCTTGGAATAGCTGCCTCTCTCTCCTAGTTCAGCACATGCTTGTAATATATTGGCTACACTGAAAGGTTTTTTTTTAATGTGGTATAATACAGCACCGTTATGAAAGCATAGTATAGCATAGGAAAGGCATAGCTAAGAACATATAGAACATAGCATAAGGAAGCATTGTAGAAATGCAAGCTTTGATAAGCATTTTAAAAATGATGCATAGCAGTGAAAACACGTGGTGGAGATGAAAAGTATGTAAGTTGCCATTCAGAGATTTTTTAAAACGCAAATCTGTCTAAAAGTAGCATGCATTTGTAGGTGGAAATGTTTATGGTGGTGGGTGGGGGTCCTGATTAGATACAGGTAGTAAACCTTAAAAGTTATTTATATCATCTTTGAATAAAGGAAAGGGTGGGTGCTCAAAGGGTCAACTAGAGCAGGGTTTCCCAATCCTGGTCCTGGGGACCCACTGTGTCTGCTGGTTTTTATTCCAACTGAGTTCTTAATTACTTAATTAAACCCTCAATTGAACTGATAATTTGCTCATTTAGACATGTTTACTTGTTTTCATCTTAAACACTTGCAGATTTCAAGTTTGCCGTAACATTTTATAAGTAGCTTGAACTCTGCAACTCTTTGAGAGCTGAGAGCAATTTAAAAAGGTCTAATTAAGCAAATTATCAGCTCAATTAAGGGTCTATTTAAGTAATTCAGAGCTCAGTTGGAATGAAAACCAGCAGACACAGTGGGTCCCCAGGACCAGGATTGGAAAACTTTGAACTAGAGGGATCGGAATCCAACCCCCATTATATTCTGTTAAGCAAAAACACGTTCAGAGCAAAAATGCTGCATTGCCCAAAACTGAGCAACAACATGGTACATTGTCTTACGATGTGATATTGCATTCTTTCATGTCAATGTTAAAACCTTTCGTACTTCAGCAAATTGTGTGATCTACTTATTGTTCGAAATAAAGATAGCGTAGCACCAGGAAATAACATTTTAAGTATACTTGTAGATTAATGTGTATATATATATATATATATATATATATATATATATATATATATATAAATCATTGGTGTATCATGAAACATTAGTACCACCTTGTGGTAGTTGTGTTTATTGCAGATAAGCAAATCAAACACTGAGCCGTGAGTCTGCATGAAAAATGTAATGTAAACACGATCTTTTGTGTGTGTGTTATTGCTCTTTTTTGTTTATTGATTGATTTTGCCTAAATAGGGTGTTGTTCTGTTAAGTACTGTACAGTATTTTACTGGCAAGTGTTGGATACGCTGCCAGAAATATGTTTGCAATAACCATTGTGCGTACCAGTAACCAGTAATAAGAGAAAAGGCTGCTTCACGGCAGTTGGTTCCCAGTAGATTCCCTATTTAGTGACAGAAAGTCATACACGCAGTATATTTACACAGACAGATTTCCTTACCTGAGGTAAAAAGCATTTCCTGTGTTTTTCAATGCGTGAGCCACGCTGGTAGAAAACATGCTGGATTTTAGTTTTAGGTTTTGATATGCATTCCCCATGCTTACAACAAAGTAAAATAAAAATCAACATAGAAATGAAATACTGTAGATAATTTATTTGAATATTGATGACAATAAGTACAAAAGTAAGCAAGTTGCTATACAAGAAAATAGATCTTTTTTTTTTTTTCAAAACACAAAATATTAAAACACATTCACAAAAATGTAATGTAATTAAAAGTGCATAGTAAGATTTATTTTAATTCATGTTGTCAATATTTCTGTACAATGTAAACAGTATCTTTAATTTATAGGTAGTTCAGTAACCCTTTTTTCCTAACAGTGCTGGGTTTATCAAATAAAAATTAAGGAGCAGAGACCAACTTTGATTTGCACTGTACCCTATTGTGCAGTGTATCTCAGTAGCAAAGAAAAACAAATTGCATGCAGATCTGACCAGATAGCTTTGCATGAATATTTGCATTTCAGCAGGATTATCATGAAACAGGTTACACACTGCAAAAGAATCCACTTAAAATAAATAAACGAGACACTCTCACCCAGCAACACCTCATACGTGAGTTTAGAAAGTCTTCTATTATCATGTAGTAAAGAAAACATCCCTGTTAAAATCTTCTTGTCTTCTGGAACCGTGTGACCATCTCAGTGAGTCTCTGTATGCCCTCCACGATCCCTTCCCCGTTGACCGCGCAACAGCCCTGCACCTGCCATTCGTGGCCTCTCTGCTTGCTCAGTCCCATCGCCTCCACAAGGTCAGTGGGGCTGCGGGCTCCTGGCAGGTCCTGCTTGTTGGCCAGGATGACGAAGGGCACCTTGCTCATCTCGTCATGGTTCAGGATCCCCTCCAGCTCTCCTCTGGCTTCATCAAAGCGCTCAGGGTCAGAGCTGTCTACCACGAAGAGCAGCCCCTCCGCGTTCATGTAGTAGTGTTTCCACAGAGCCCTGATCTTGCCCTGGCCGCCCACATCCCACACGGTGAAGGACACGCCTCTCATAGGTTCCACAGTCTCCACGTTGAAGCCGATGGTGGGGATGGTAGAGACGGCTTCATTGAGCTTCAGTTTGTACAAGATAGTGGTCTTTCCCGCAGCGTCAAGCCCTAGCATGAGGATCCTGGCCTGCATGCCATAGAGTGATTTGTAGATTGAGCTGAATAGGATTCCCATAGTGGTCTGCTGTATTTTTCTTGAGTCTGTATCGAGAAAAGACTTCTTCTGTGTTGGAATGCTGCAGTGGAACAAGACTGCTTTAGAATAAGCTCTTTCTGCAATCTCAAAACGCTGGAGCAGAACAATACAAATCTTCAAACTCTCTCTGTTCTTCTTCCGAGTTCTACGCTGTTGCTTCAAAGCGATCTCTTCTGCTAATCCCGAGTCTGTGTCCTTAGGAGAAATGTGTTGCTCTGTTGAGTTCTCCCAGTCTTATTTATACGGCCTGGGTGACTGATAAAGTTCCACCTGTACAGTACTGACACAGTCTGAGCTTCACTTCCGTGGTTACAGCAAATCCCCTCAGGCCACTTGTCTCTCTGTTTTTGTTGTGCTGGAGACTGTGATGCAGGAAACCACACACTGGAAGTTTTTAACAGTCAGGATCTAAAAGGAGATTAAAGGGCAGGTAATTCCTCAATACATTAATCTAAAATGATTTTGTTGTATGTGTTTAAATATTACGTTTAATAATTTACTGCAACTAACTATAGGTATGTTGTTATAGTGTATGCAGTCAGAATAACACACAGTATTTATAGCTATAACAATATAATCCGCAGTTACTTGTTACTTCAGAGGTTTACTCTATAGTTCTCTTTCATTATTCTTGGCAACACAGTAGTCATTGTTATAAAGAACGAACAGCAGTCTAACTTCACACAACTCTGCATATATGTTTCCCAATGTACAGTATGTCACATTCACTTCAGTTAAACTACAGCTGTTATTCAATTAGGTTAGTATGCAGTTGCTCATATATGAACTGGTCTGGAATGACGTTCATCACCTCATTTCCTTCCAGCATCACAATCAACAGCACAACCACAAGGCACGACCCTTGCCAGGTGACTAGAATCAACCAATGACACGGATGGATATAAAAAAAAAACAACGTGACTCAATGTTCTCTTTTTAACCCTCTCAGCACTGTGTAACCATACAGCTTAACTTGTCATGTCTTTAGTGGTGTAAAAGATACAAAAGAAAAAGTACCATACGAACAAATTACTACTTAGTAATAATAATAATAATAATAATAATAATAATAATAATAATAATAATAATAATATGAACAAAAGGCAAGATTCAGAAATATATTGTGAGAAGTGTTGAATTTAAATCAAGGGAAGTAATGTTAAAACTTTACAATGCATTAGTAAGACCTCACCTAGAATATTGTGTTCAGTTCTGGTCACCTCGTTACAAAAAGGATATTGCTGCTTTAGAAAGAGTGCAAAGAAGAGCAACCAGAATTATCCCAGGTTTAAAAGGCATGACAGGCTCAAAGAATTGAATCTATTCAGTTTTGAACAAAGAAGACCACGCGGTGATCTGATTCAAGAATTCAAAATCCAAAAAAGGTATTGACAATGTCGACCCAGGGGACTTTTTTGACCTGAAAAAATTAACAAGGACCAGGGGTCACAAATGGAGATTAGATAAAGGGGCATTTAGAACAGAAAATAGGAGGCACTTTTTTACACAGAGAATTGTGAGGGTCTGGAACAAATTACCCAGTAATGTTGTTGAAGCTGACACCCTGGGATCCTTCGAGAAGCTGCTTGATGAGATTCTGGGATCGGCGCACAATTGGCCGAGCGTCGCCTGGGGTTGGGGCTTGGGTCGACCAGGGTGTCCTCGGCTCTCCGCGCACCACCGGTCCCTATAGCGTGGCTTGGCGCCTGCAGGTTTGCTTGTAAACTGCCCACAGCTGGGTTGTCCGGAGGGGACTGCACGGTGAGTCTGCAGTCGGCACACGCTTCGGAGGACAGCGTGTGTTCGTCTTCGCCGCTCCCGAGTCAGTGGTGGTAGTGGTGAGCTGAGGGTAAAAATAATTGGATATATGAAATTGGGAGAAAATAATAAAAATAATAATTGGCGATTACTAAAAAAAAAAAAAAAAAAAAAAAAAAAAAAAAAAAAAACAACCAGTTACAGAACAAAATAGCCAGTTGAGCCTCAGAAGGACTAGCCTGGTATTGGTAAGTGTCTAGTTTGTATTGTATTGTATTGTAATACAGTATAAGCCATGAGTTTCACTGAAGATACGCAGTTTACGGCTACATCTGTTACATTTTAAAACACAAAAAGAGGATTTCAGCAGTTCAACAAAAGGTATTGATGCCTGAACTATACTGAATAAAATACATAAAACAACGATATTAAAAATGTAGCAAGCCCTTGCTCCATACATTCTTACTTCAGTACATGGCACACACTTTACAGAATTATCTAGGCTGCAGGTCCCTGGCTCTCAAACAACTGAAACAGAAAAAAAAGATTATTTGCCATATCCTGGTCGACAGCTGCCTTGCGCTCAGACGTTAAACTGTCGTTTATGTAATACATGAGAGGCATCTTCCCACTATACTGATTGAGTATGCTAAGATCTATATATACGGGTAACCCTCTAAGTATTATGACGTGTTAGCTATCACGCATCAGCATTTGTGAACAGAACTTTGACTACAGTAGGTAACAGATGACCAGAAAGCGTGCTGTAGTTTGTATTAATGTCTCTGTCGACATCATCCCCGGCCAGTTTAACATAGACTTGGTCCCCGGCGTCTGGTGAACAACATGCGCTTTTTGTTTGTTTGTTTGTTTGTTTTGTTTTGTTAAAGGCAGTGTTTTAGGTTTTGTAAAACATGACATGCATGGTTGAAACCAACAACAAAATCAATTTGCAATCATAGCAATGGGCTGACAACCTGATTGGTTCAGAAGCGTCAATAATCTAGCTTGCGGAGGAACACGTTATTGTGAGATAAAAAAAATTAAGAAAGCAGTAAAAGAAATGTTCAAATATCCAAAAAATGCGCATGCGTATTTTTGTCACTATGCGACTAATACATTTTCTCAAACAAATGTTGTGTATTAATCGTTTAGTTTTGCAGTGTGAGGGTTCTTCAGAAGCTCCAAGCCTAGGTAAAGAAGAAATTGAAAGTTGTTTTTTAATAAATTAATGACATGTATTTTCGTATATGCAGCTGAGTTCACACAGATATTGAAAGTGTGGATCGGTAATGGCATTAATTAACTATTGCCCGGGACCACAGTGACACGATGGAACAATTTCAAACTGAACGTGATAAAGCTGAGTTCTGTGTTTAATTGGGCCGTGATCTTCACAGATCATACAGCTTTGCAATACTTGATTGGCGTTGAAGAATCACTGAACCCAGTTGGCTGTGATTGCATGTGGTCATTCCATGACAGTTCAGTCAGTTGCTGTGCTACCAGTCTGGACGGCCAGTGCGAGCGTGATATCACCCATTGAAAACGATGCTGCTTGACTTTCCTGCGCCCTACCTGTGCGTTTGTCTCCAAGTCGTCTGCTTAACTTGGGTCAGCTCGGAGTATTCTTCACAAAACGAGTCCGAGTACGATTTCGGGGATTACCGAGGGAAGTGGTGCCTGGATGACAATGGATTTGTGTATAATATTGGAGAGACGTATTACCCGGCTCCGACCGCTTGCCCCTGCACTTGCACGGAAGAGGGCCCCCTGTGCGTAAAGCCCCGGTGTCCGCGGGTTCACCCGCGCTGCACTCGGCTGAGATTCAAGTCCTGCTGTCCGTACTGCATGGAGATAAGGGACGTATGTGAGTACGGAGGGAAGACGTACAAGTTGCTTGAAGAGTTTGAGGTAATTACTATTACAGTTACCGTTACCGTTACCGTTACTATTAGGATTACTATTATCATCATGCCTAGTCCTTAACCCTGTAATGACCACGCATTTTTTAAATGTATGTATGTAACTAGATTCATTTTTTTGTACCTGTCCATCAACACGTACGGTAGTGTACTGCATATGAAACATTCTGGCTTGTGAGGTCGGATTTAAAAAAAATAAAAATACAGAAGGGTGGCTGAAGCACTGTATCAGATAGGATACAGAAATGGGCAATACTGGGTAATAACGATATGCTGTATACCCTCCACCTTAGAGGTATGTTAACTAGACTATAGATAACCTTTTCATTTCAAACGGTGTTTGTTGTTGATGTTGTTGTTGTTATAAACTTTTTTTTTTTAAAGCCTAGAATTATGGAAAATGTCCTTTATATTCTTTGTATGTAAGCCATTTTTCAGTTGAGTTATTTATGGCTATTATTATTATTATTATTATTATTATTATTATTATTATTATTATTATTATTATTATTATTATTATTATAAAAGTACAGCAAATGCTTCCATTTAAATGTATCATCAAATCTATTAACAGTATAAAAAAACGTTTTAAAATGTTTTTTTTAAGATGGTATAAAAACTTTTTTTTTTTTTTTTTTTTTGGTCCACTATCATGAATCGCATTCATGCGCCACCCCGAATAGAATAACACCACCTTTGCTCTTTCCGCGTGTGTCAACAGATCTGCTTTGTACGCTGAATAGGCGCTGTTCTATATTCTATTACGCACGTAAGCACCAACAAAGAGAATACTGACAGTGACGTCAGAACAGTGATTCGTCTTTGGTGTGTTGCAGCTATCGCCCTGTGAACGATGCCGTTGTGAAGCAAACAGAGAAGTGCACTGCATGGTTGCCGAGTGCCCATCCCTCCTTTGTGTGGACCCAACATACGAGCCCCGCCACTGCTGTCCTATCTGCAAAAATGGTAACTGCAACAAAAATGGTGGTTCTTAATTCCTGCACCCTTTAAACTTATAAATATGCTCTGTGCTGAATCTCTGGCCTCTGTATATTTAGTTGTAACTCAATAGAGCTATTTGATCCCATAGAACCCTATTTAGGGGTTCTAGCATTTCCGGGTACTGTACAGTACAGATGAGGAAACACAAAGCCCCCTTTTTCAGGGATAGCGGCTTGACACCTGGTTCCTGGGAACCTAGTTTGAGGTTTCTGTATCAAACCCCAAGTCTCCCCTGGTGCGCCGTGCAGTGGCCTGAAACCTAGTCCAAGCTACAAAGTGGCTTTGTGTTCTGTCAGCTTCTGAAGCATCAGATGACGTGGGGTCGTGGGTTCAATCCCAGGTGAGGGACACTGCTGCTGTACCCTTGAGCAAGGTACTTTACCTAGATTGCTCCAGTAAAAACCCAACTATAATTGTAAATACATAAATAAATAATGTGAAATAATGTATAATGTGATATCTTGTAACAATTTTAAGTTGCCCTGGATAAGGGTGTCTGCTAAGAAATAGAACAATAATAATAATCAGATGATGGAACCCCTAGTGGTTCTATTTAGAATCTTTTATATTAAAACTCTATAACATATCAATTGATCTGTATGCAGAAATGGTTCTTTAGAGAAACCAAACCCAGGCTTGCATATAGTAGACCAGCTAATCTTTTTTTTTTCCTTTTCTTCTTAGATCAGTAGTGCAGTAGTATATATTACAGGCACTTTCTCAGTGTAAATACAGATTAAACAAACCGTGATGTAAATGAGTCTGATGACTTGTGGAACTGTCAGCAGTAAGGGCTATTTTTGCCTTCACAGGACCGAACTGTTTCGCGGCAAACACCATCATCCCTGCGGGGGTGAGAGTGGAGGTGGATGACAAGACTGTGTGTTTTTGCTCACACAAGGACGGAACCTGGGAGACGCAACACCAGGCCACCTGCGTAAAACGCAACAGTGCAAACAAGCGCCAGAGAGAGCAGATGGAGACCCAATTGCTCCCTGAGACGGAAGAGATACCATAGACACGCTGAAGGACAGTGTCAAGTAAAGTCATGCCTCCACTCGACAGCATGCTCCCTCCTGCGGGATCATAGCCCTTGCCCAGGACCGATCTGTGCATTTGTTCTCGTTTTCCTGCATTGAAAAAAATTGATTAAGGCTGATCCAAATTATTTAAAGAGAAACTGGCTACTGGTTTGAAATACCAGGGTTATTGTAAAGCATATTTTATGTAATGTATTCCACTGGTTGGTTAAATAAAGGACTAATACCCCCCTAATTGCAGTCATCCCATTGTCGCTTTTTTTTGGTTTTAAAATGTTGACACCAGTTACTTTATTTTATAAACGTTGTTTACGTATCTTATCTGGGGTGACGATTTACCTTAAATACAGGAAACCATGTATTTGAATTTAACACTATGTGAATCACCTTCATAACAGCTGCATGAAACAATGCATACCTCTGATCAGTGTTGGGGAGTAACACCTTGCATATAATGCATAATCTGATTACATTTTCCAGTAACTTATAACTGTAAAAGTTCCTTTTACAGACAGGTAACTAAATATGGCAACGCATTACATTTGATGTGAAAAACAAACAAAAAAGTTTTTACCCTTACTCATTCACTTAAAGTTTCCTCTGCTTCTCAAACCCCGGTCCTGGGCACCCCCTGTGTCTGCTGGTTTACATTCCATCTGAGCTCTCAATTACTTAACTAGACCCTTAATTGAATTGATCATTTACAGACACAGGGGGTCCCCCAGGACTGGGTTTGAGAAGCTCTAGCTTAGAGAATTGATAAAGAAACCAAATTTAATTGCAATCCCTGTAGTGTTAAAAGAACGTCCCATTCCAGTTTCAACCTGCAGCTGCAGCTGCCATAAAACGCCGACTAGAGGGAGCAGTCAGCTCACAGATGAATCGTGTGCTTCCGGCTGAACTGTCTTTACAGGAAGTGCTTGAAAAAATAGATAAATACAGGTTGAATGTTCCAAGAGCCCGTCTTTTAACAACAATGCACTTTTTATATGTTGTATTATTATCTTTTCAAATGCTAGACAAATAACAATGTATGCAGCTGTACCTGCAGCTGACCTGGGAATCTAATCAAACTGGACTGTCTACAAGTCCTGCTTACTGCTAAAGTGGTTATTGTAAAATAATAATAATAATAATAATAATAATAATAATAATAATAATACAACTAACTGAATGTAATTAAACAAAAACAGTCTGAACACTACAAAAATGATTTACCCCTCTCCCATTATTTAAAATGATGTCGGTATTAGTTACACCGATGTAATTTCCAGAAGTGTCCACTAAGAGGCGCTGTGTGTCACATACAGTACTGTACATGTTTTTTTTTTCACTTCATCCTAGGACGCGAATTCAAATTGTAAATTGTATAGATAGAGATGCAAGTGTAGACACGGGAGTAGGGTAGAATAACAGACACCATTTTGTATAAAGTTGCGTTTGTAGTTCGCCAAAAGTTGGGAACATACGCGTTTAAACGACAGCATAGTGAAGCGATGCTTTAAAAACACACACACACCAGTAGTTTCTGCACTGTTTAGAGGAGTACACAAATGTAAAAAATAACATTCGCGCTACACAGACTAAATGACTGTCCATATCTTGTGTTGGAGGTAATTACTGTGAGAACGGCATCTGCTTGGACCGATAAGTATTTGATTGGCTTCTTACGGACTCGAAAAAAAGAACATAGGAACAAAACAGGTTACTGTCGCTTTAAAAAAAAATAGCGAACTTTTCTGTTGCTCTTCCTGTGTCTTTAAGACGCCCGTCTCCTAGGGATGGCGTGTGACGTCATGCTTTGCGATCCAAGCACGGGCGTGGAGAAGGGAGTCAGTCTCCCACCAGCTCCGCGATCCACGGCAAAAGCGGCAAGTTTGAGAAATTAACACGCGTTGAAAGCAGCTTGAAGTAGCAGATGCAGGAATGTCAGGTAGGAATGGCTTAAGACATTTTCTGATTTGCAAAAAAAAAAAAAAATTGTGTGTACTTTCTTGAGTGCTTCTGAAACAGGTGTCTGGAACATTGTGTGCATTTCAAGTCTGTGTAGTATTTAGCACATAAGAAGATGCGTTAGGGCTGGTGCAGTTTTGACTGTATAAAAAAAGGGGTGTGTGGGGCGGGGGGGGGGGGGGGGGGTAATATACTAGTGCAGCGTTTAGTAACAGTGTGTTCTAGGTTTACTCAACACGTTTGCTAGCACACAGTAGAGAAAACGTTATAGGATTTCTAAAAATTAGGCTGGATTTTATATATTTTATATAAATGCCTTTATCGTTTGGTGATTCTCAAACTCTTGGTGCTGCATTGTACGTCTCAGAATCGAATTTGGGGGAGAATTGAACATCTCAAAATCATTTTCAAGTTGAAATGTTAAGAAAGATGGGTGTCAACAGTTATTATGTTTGATGTGAGAGTATTGATGTTTCTATGTTAATTGCATATTGTTACAGTAAAGGTACTCGCAAGGTCATAATGCTTGATGATGGTAAATTGCACTTGTTTTTGGAAGCATTTTGAGAACCAGTGCAAGTAAATGGGAATCTAAGTGTTGGCAGTTGTGAGTAGCAGCGACTGAAGCATCACGAGGTGGAAGCTGACCGTTTGGCTGAGCCGATTCAACCTGCAGTGCATTTTAAACCCTGTTCCGTGCACCTCACTGCAAACATAAGAACGTTAGCAGATTTTTTAGATGTGGGACACAGAGGACTCTTGTACCTCAAAGGGCTGAGGAGTTATTGAACAGTAGTTCTGTTAAGGTTTTTTGTTTGTTTGTTTGTTTGTTTGTTTGTTTTTTTAAAGTCATTTTGAATAATGAGTTATACCAAGATTGCAGTTTCATGAAACCCTTTCTCGACTGTTTGAGATAGGGCTAGACTTTGATTCGCATTTGTAAACTGTATTTAAACTGAGATAATCTGTATAAACCAAAAAATAGTTTGCAGTACATTTGTCTGATACGTCATAGATATATATATATATATATAATGGCTACATAAAGTAATGTATTCTGTATGGCACTTTCAAAAATTGGGAAATAAATATAATGTAGTGTATTTGAAGGTTAGAGATATTGATTTGATTGATTCATTCATTGATTGTTTTTCTATTCCCTAATTTAAGCTCTGTGTCTGTTCAGTCCGTTGTTGCTAGCTCTGTCCGTTTACTGCTTATTGATAAAATAGAGGACGCCACTCAGGAATAGCTAAGCATTTCAAAACCAATGCCAGTGTTAACTTATCTGTATCATTTGCAGCAAGATGAGCCAAGGAAGTATAAGTGCACACAGCTTATACATAAAATACATACTTCAATAAATCTAATAAGCAGTTCAGTAGCAGAATGAAACACACATGACAAAAATACACAATTCTTCTTTCTTAGTGCAGTGCATGTGTGTGTGTGTGTGTGTGTGTGTGTGTGTGTGTGTATATATATATATATATATATATATATATATGCACTGCAAAATTTCATGTGTGAAGATGGCCTTTGACATATGTGTGTTTTAACTGTGGTTTTCATCTTTTCACATCTTTTTTTTTTTTTTTCAATAGAAGTGTGGGCCTGGATATTTTAGGTACAGTTTGTGCTATGGGGCCGAAGTGATAAGACAGAACTATTTAAGTGAAATAAAGAGCATTGAAGTTGGTCCCCCCCCCCCCCCCCCTCCTCCCCCTCTCCCCCTCCCCCCTCACCGCTAACATCACACCAACCTACGCTGGAAAATATTTTACAGATATCATTAAAATCTTCACCCTGCTATTTGTTTTTTATGTAGGCAATGTCAAATACAGTATTAATTTTCATTAGGGCCGTCAAGCGATTAAAAAAATGAATTGCGATTAATCTTGATTATTACTATTATTATTATTATTATTATTATTATTATTATTATTATTATTATTTATTTTTTAGCAGAAGCCCTTATCCAGGGCGACTTACAATCGTAAACAAAAATACATTTCAAGAATCACAGTACAAGTAATAATACAATTAAGAGCAAGATAAATCCAATGACTTTGGTTCAAGCAAGTACAAGTGTGACAAAATACGATTCAATAATACAGCAGATAACAGTGTCAGTGATAGTTACATCAGGATATGATTAAATACAAAATACTACAGATTAAACACTTGGCAGATTACAGTACTCTGAAGTACAGGATTAAATGCAGTAAAATAGGGGGCAGATAAGAGCAAGTAAAGCGCATTTAAGGAAGGGTGGTAAGTGTCCAGAGGGGGAAAAAAAGAGGAGTTGTCTGAAGAGGTGAGACTTGAGGAGGCGCCGGAATGTGGTCAGGGACTGGGCGGTCCTGACATCTGTAGGAAGGTCATTCCACCACTGCGGGGCGAGGGTGGAGAAGGAGCGGGCTCTGGAGGCAGGGGAGCGTAGCGGAGGTAGAGCTAGTCTTCTAGTGCAGGCGGAGCGGAGAGGTCGAGTGGGGGTGTAGGGAGAGATGAGGGTCTGGAGGTAGCTGGGTGCAGTCTGGTCAAGGCATTCATAGGCTAGTACAAGAGTCTTGAACTGGATGCGAGCGGTGATCGGGAGCCAGTGGAGTGAGCGGAGCAGTGGAGTTGCGTGGGAGAAGCGAGGCAGAGAGAACACCTTCAGTTAATCTTTAATCACATGTTTATTTGATACAATTACTGGATCCATCTCATTTCAGTTTGTTTTATTACTGATGCTATTATTATTATTATTATTATTATTATTATTATTATTATTATTATTATTATTATTATTATTATCATCCAAAAAACAGACCAGCATTTTTTCCTATTTCTGGATTCTCTTTATAGTTTATATGTATTTACAATCAAGCCTTTGTTGTTAAATTGTTTGAACCAGCTGCTAAATCACAATGGAGTCAGTTTATTACTCACCTTACTTTACTCCTAAACTGCTGTTTTTCATTGCCATTTAATAATAATAATTATAATAATAATAATAATAATAATAATAATAATAATAATAATAATAATACTTTTTAATTCTCTTTTATTAATAACTTGAAATTGCCTAAATAAAACAAAACATTCACTGCGTAACAGTTATATTAATTAGAATTGCAAATAATATCATTTAAAAATAAATGTGGTTATTGAAATAAAACAAAGCTGCAATGTTAACGGGTCTGCAGTCGGTAGCTATCCAACAACGCTGGCTATAGTATCGTACTGAGCTTGACTCATGGGTTTGCAGCGATCCTGAATTTTTTAAAAGAGTACTCTGTCGAAACTGACGGGTTTAATTTGCTGTTGTATTGTTGTCTGTAGCAAAAGAACTACTAGAGTGTGTATTGAGAAGTGAAAGCATGTTTAGCACGCAGGTGGTACAGCAGACTGGCACAAAATGCGATTCCGTGACTAATTTTCTATTCAAACGATGACTACAATCCTGGCATGCACTAAAAAATAAGAAAGTTGGCATCTTTAACATGAACAGTTTCTTTATCTTTCATTCCCCCCCCCCCCCCCCCCCCCCAAGATTTATAGAAGCTTCAAAAAGCACCTTTAAGTAAATGGTGCATGCGAGCCCTATACACAAAACCTGAAGGATATGTTTCAGGAATGTTTTTGAAGAGCCTTCTCTCAGGTTAAACAGCGCTTTGAAAAGTATGATAAACTAATAAACCCTTTCTAAAACTGTAAAGGTTTTTAGTGAACGGCATACTTTTATTATTATTAAAAACAAAACAATACTAAACAAAATGTTGCAGAAAACTGTCCTTAAAGTTTAGTGAATAGAGCCCTGCATGTTCTGAGATTTCATACTGTCAATGTCAGCCCAGAAGAAGATGTGCACATTTGCAAAAAAATCTCAGTGTGCAGAAGAGACGTACGCGTGCTAAACAGAAGCCTACATAGTTTGTGCTTAATTTTATTAGTGCTGCACTGTTCAGATGTACCTGTGCTGGCTCTGTGGGCACAAAGTGAATAAACTAAACTAAACGTGAAGTGGGTATAAAGTTTTTAAGCATATCTGTGGTGTGCGGTATTGTAATCACTGCAAGTAAATGACAGCAGCTGCCAATGCATTTAACACAATCAGCCCAAGCCACTTTTTGGGCATTGACAATTAAGGGTAAAAGACGCAGCAAAAATGTTTGCAAACTTTCCCATTTGTGGAGGAGTTTTCTCTGTCTTAACGTGATACTGTGAACCGTCTAACCTATACAATTCAGTGTTTTTTTAATAGTACTGTAACTTTGAATGTTAAACACTGAGGCGAGAGTTATGCTTTCTTCTTGTTTATTTATTTATTTATTTATTTATTTATCTATCTATGTATTTACTTATTCATTCATGTATGTATTTATTGATTGGTTAACTAATACATTCACTGATCCAATAATGCATTTATAAATTATTATTTATTTTATGTCAATATATCTTGTTACCTAGTAAGTTATTCATTTAAATATGTTTTGTTGTCATACCCCTGCAAATGGTATGCTGTGATGAAACAACGCATAGCAAAGCGATGCACAGTGAAGTCATGGTAAAGCATAGGTAAGCGAGGTTCTGTACACATCAGAAATAAAGCCTTGTAAAACAACGTGGCTAACCAACCGTGGTATACAGCGGTACATTATGGGAAAAGCCTGAGGAAACCGTTGGAAAAAAGCATGGAAATTGACCATGGAAAACATTTACAAGACATGGAAGATTTATAATGAATACAGAAGTGTAAATGGTGGCATAGAAAAAGACACTGGTTTGAAATGAAGACACAGTTTATTTACTCAGTTTACAGGGAAACAGAACAAAATACAAAATAAATCAAAACGCCATAGGCAGTCCAAAGGGTTAAAGTCCCTCAAGAGTCCCTCTTGTTTCCAGTCCTTAGTTCCTCCGTTCTCAGCTCACTGGTAGCCCCAGGAATGAGCATCTGTGGTGAGGTAGAAAGGTTAACAATTCCCTTCTGTAGCCCTGGTCTGTCTGTCTGTCTGTCTGCCTGTCTTCCTTCAAGCCCCATCCACAGGCTCCAGGCAAGGTAGGTCCCTATATACTCAGAGGCTCCACCTCTCCAATCAGGCTGGACCTATAGACTACCCGTAAGGGTCCTTACCAACATGGCCACCAGAGAGCGGTTCCTCCTTGTATCTACCTGACCTCACAAATATGGCGGCCTTAAAGGGCTTTCTCTCTCCACCATCCATGTGAGGGGAGTCTGCCATTGACATCAGCGCCACCTATAGCCAGGAGGCCGGACGTGCTTCAGTACCTTCACCCTGTTACAAAAGACCCATACTTCCAAATGTAACTAACAATGAAAACATATTTGGAGTTACTCTATAAGGTCTGCTACCTGTAATATCATTTCCGATTAATACTCTGCAAGGAAGCCTTTTTAAGCGGGTCAAATACCACGGCATAGTGTACGAAGCAAAGGAACTGCACACCACCCATTGTTGTACTTTCTCATGACTTACAAGGTCTCAGGATACATGTGATTGATTTTCTCACTGAAGCAAGATCAAGTGGGAGGTGTGTTACTCAAATTAGAAGTGCTTTTTTTGAGAAGTATTGCTCGCTGCTTTGAAACTAGGCAAATTTTCTCAGGCTCAGTACAGATGTAGCCTAGCTCTCTTATCTCATTAAATCAATTCCTGCTTCTGTTTTTAGAAAGAAAAATGGGTGCCTTTTTTAGGAACATCTACATATTGGTACAGTACAGTTTAATTAGAAAGCAGTAACTTATTAAAGGGTAATACAAAACCTATATTAGAGGTCAGCATGGGTACCTGAAAACCCAGGTACCCGTCCGGTTTTAAATTACCTGTTGCTACCCGGGTCTCTTTTTACTACCCGGGTTTCGATTTATTAATTTCAGAATTTAAAGAAAATGTAGCACATATGACAGTATAGTTGTAAATGCGGGTCTCTGGTTGGTGTGATAAAGACAATGTTAAAACAAGCTTTGCATGAAACCTTTTCTTAACTGACAGGATCTCAGTGTTTTACAGAAAACAATAACACACAGCAAGAAGCAAGTACACCTCAATAATAATAACTGTGGCGACTGTTCTTCTCCGGAACTAAAATCGGAAACAAAACAACAAAACAACATCCTGTCGGGTTTGTGTCAGTGATAACTCTATGATCCATTAATAATAACCGTGCGGCTTCCAATATGGAATGCTTGAAATACAGTTATTGGGCAGTTATAGTTTCTTACCAAAAAGATCAAATAAGTAGCCTTTACTTAAAAATAAATAAAAAAATAAAATGTGCAGCACATTGAGTAAGTGTGTTTCCTCCTTTGAATGAAATATTTCCTTGGCAGAGTTTGCAAATTCCGTTTTTCTCCTGCTTGGTAAAGAAATTCCACCCAATGCTTTGCTTGGATGCCATATGTTTAGTGATCCATTGTGCTCCGGGGTTAAGCAGAATCACAGCTAGTGGTTAGCGACTTACTCCTACACAGAAGAGCATAGTTGATGTAGTCGTTATGTTTTACTCTTTACGATTACTTGGCATTATTTTGACAGTGCAAGATGACTAGATGTGCCAGCCAGTTTCTTGCTTGTGTGCAAAGAAGTTAAGGATCACATGATGAGCTTTTTCAATGTAAAAATAACAACTTTACATGTTTTTAGTTACTTTACATTTTGGGCTGAATTTTTAAAACTATTTACTCCAAACAATATGTGCAACTTTATTGCCTGCTTTAAAAAAAAAAAAAAATACTATTTGCGATTTTTTACGATTTGGATGATCGAGAATCTAGCTTATTGAGTCTCTTAACCCTTTCATGCACCTCATATGAGAACCGAGAAAAAACTCTCTTCTAGTCATTATATATATATATATATATATATATATATATACACACACACATATGGAGACACGAATGCATGATGACCTCATAAGAGGATGCCACTTTTCCTCATATAAAGCAATTTAACTGCAAAATGATTTTTTTTGCAGTTTGCAGGAGCTTCGTTTCCACGCGTGGTTGTGTTTGTGCAAAGTAATAGCTGTGTAACCACACGTGGAACTGGGGACTCAGCAGGGTTTTTAAAATGGGGCAGATCAAGAAGTAGGTTACTAAGTGTTTTTCAAAGCCTCTCACAGTGGGATATTCAATAGGTAACTGTGGTCGGGTGCCACCTTTGACTCATTTTAAAGAGGCCCGTCTTTTTTATTGCTCCCTAATAACAGAAAAATATTGATCTATTCAGAAAGAAGGCAATGTGGTACAGATTTCAAACAGGATATCTTGAACAGTAGGTTATGGTCTGTATATATATATATATATATATATATATATATATATATATATATATATATATATATATATATATATATATAATTTTTGGATGTGTAGTAATTGTTTGGAGCTATTTTATTGTTGTTTTGTTATTTTATTATGGTCTGCTTAGGTCTCTCTTTGTATTAGTGCTGCATTATTGAGATGTATCTGTGCTGGCCCTGCCTGCAAGCACAAAGTGAACTAAACTAAACTAATGATGATTGTTATGAAGAGCAATACCCATATAGATGGGTCATTCTAGCTCAATTGGACCAAATGCTTAGGAGTGGGTGTTTCCTTCATTTCCTCCAAAACTGTTCAACGGTCAGTGTTGTTTGCATTATTATTATTATTATTATTATTATTATTATTATTATTAGTTAGTCATTTAGCAGACACTTTTATCCAGAGTGACTTACAGAGACTAGGGGGTGAACTATGCATCACAACTGCTGCTGCAGAGTCACTTCCAGAAGGACCTCGGTTTTACGTCTCATCTGAAGGAGCACAAGGAGGTTCAGTGACTTGCTCAGGGTCACACACACACATTGAATCAGTGGCTGAGCTGAGATTGAACCTGGAACCTCCTGGTAACAAGCCCCTTTCTTTCACCACTAGACCACCACCAGAAGAACTGTGAAACTCCTGTCTCACCCACCTAGAACATTTCTAAAGGTTATATTTGTTAAAA
The DNA here is from genome assembly GCF_902713425.1 of Acipenser ruthenus. Lineage (NCBI taxonomy): Eukaryota > Metazoa > Chordata > Actinopteri > Acipenseriformes > Acipenseridae > Acipenser > Acipenser ruthenus. Next base: position 1,666,597 of record NC_081216.1, read on the forward strand.
AACTGATGATACTATTTATGCTTTTTTTTATTAAAGATAATTCACTGACAATGGAATCGGATGACTTGGAGGAGCAGCTGCAGTCTACAGGTAAACTAATAGATTACTCTCCTTAACTTCAAAAACACTCGACAAAACATGCAATGCATGGATCTTCACTTTGAACACGTTGACAAGCAGAACTAGGTCTCTCAGCTATGGAACTCCGGAGTTCATGAGTTTGTATGGATTATGTTTATTTGTTTCTTAGTGTAGGTTAGTTTGTTTTTTTGATTTTTTTTGGTATATACTTTTGTATACAAATTTGTAATTTCTTCATGTACTAGAATTAGATCAACAATCAGCTGTTAAAGGGCTGTGTATAAAAGAAAGCTAACTTAGTTAACTATTCTATTGCCTTGTTATATGTGATGAACATTAATGTATTCCTTTCTGCAAATTATTATTTTGTAACTAAATATTCCTTAGTGGGTAGCATGCCTGAGATCAACGGCTGTATATTCAGTTCTTTCATTTAGAAGTCAGGGCCTGGCTTTACATTTTGCTAGGTTTCTACTTACCTGTTACTCTGCTACGAAATTAACCATTACAACCTTAAGTTAATAAAGTGCTCAGTCTTCTGCTCAGTCTTTTCATTTAAGCGGCTCCCACAAAGTACACACAGATCTAGATTGTCGTAGTGTTACAGCGTGTCAGTGCGACACCATGATCTCTCTTGTGTTCTGTGCAGTAAGTAGGACTACGGTAAGAAGAGAAAATACACTGCGTTCATTTAGTTTCAATATAAAAATAGCCTTTTATTATTTCCGCATTGTACAGCAATGTGTGCAGAGAATGTGGCGGCATTGTTTTGTGTTACTGGTAGCTTATAGGCTACAGTAGAAAGAAAGTGCTCTAGGTATTGATTTGATTTTACTGCTGTACTGTATACTGCATAGGCTTACTGTACAGATTTATATTTTTTTACATAATGTAATGTGTCCAGAGAACCTGTCTTGTCTTGTCTCTACTCATTGCAAGAACCTATTACTATGAAAACCGTATGGAACGTCAGAAACTTTGAACACTTATCAATTACTAGCATGCCAGCTTCAGTTTTTGTTTTTCAAAGGCATCCTGTATCGTGTTTCCATTTGGGATGGGGGTTGATGAAGTGGGGGGGTTTAAGTTATTGTTTTAGGGAGTGTAAACCAATCAACTAATGCACTCTACCTTTCAGAGAGTCTGGATGGTCCCACGGACTTCTCATCTCAGCGACCCCTGGACAAAACCCACACCTCTGACACCGAGAAAGCGCCAAAGGAATATGTGGTTCAGCCCTCAGCTGACACGGATCAAGGTATGTTACCTTTAAGTCTGCCCCCATTCAGTTTCTAAAGTATGCCATCACTCCCTGTATAATGCCCTTAAAAAAGATTACTCTGGAATAGCAGGGCGAAAACATAGCAAAGTGCAAGAAAGCCAAACAAAAGCACAGTGAAAATCGTAGGTAGGAAATGGCAGATGCAAGGCTACAGAAGACTGGGCTATGATTTTTAACCAGGTATTGAGGAATCTGAACTATAGGTTTCTGAATGAGGTTCTGGTTTATTAAAAGTCAATTAGAAGAAATTTGGAAAGCACTTAGAGCTCTTGAAAGACTGTATCTTAAAGCCAGAGGAGTTTCTGCAGCTGCGTTTCCAGTTACCTGCTTTAAGCATGCAATGGCGGGCACCAAACCACAAAACAGTACAATGGGAAAATTACAAAAACTCACAAATTTCACACGCCTGGTTCCAGGGCTTCCTCTTGCTGTCTAATTAGTTTCCTGTGGGTTCAAAAAAAAAAACGAGACAGTGAGTTCATAAGATGACAAAGTAAGGGTGTCAGTGAAAAGACTGTGGGCCTCATTTACGAAAGGGCATGAAATTGACATTTACTGTCCCGTTTACTAACAACGCTTACATTGACCGAAAATTAGCGATCAACAGACGCAGCCCTCCGCAGGGGACATGCAGAGGAAACACAAACTAAAGCTGCACGCTGAGGATTCTAGTGGAGCAGCTTGATTTAAATTATAATACTTTGTTTGGTCCAGTGTTTTATTTAACTCTTCTATTATTTGTACCAATGTAATGAACTATAAAATAAAATTTGTGAAATTATAATATTATTCATGCTTAATATAAACTGTTATTTACGGTAATTTTCACTGCTCTATATATGAAAACTTTCATGAAAGTAATGGCTCCATGATGCCAGATAGATTTCGTCCCAGAAAAATAGTTTTAAATAGCACGCCTATCATTGTTAAAGCCTGGTTTCCAAACAAACTAATTATCACTCACTTTAAGGTGCACACTCCGATTATCGCCCTTTAGTAAATACAGTGACTAAAGCTCATCTCATTATTCAGAGCGGGAGCCTCATTTAAACACATTATCATGCATGACCATACCAATCACATATTCATTCTGATTACCATAGTGGCACAATTATTATGTGTTTATTTAGCAGACATCTTTATCCAAGGCAACTTACAGAGACTAGGGTGTGTGAACTATGCATCAGCTGCAGAGGCACTTACAACTACCTCTCACCCGAAAGACGGAGCACAAGGAGGTGAAGTGACTTGCTCAGGGTCACACAATGAGTCAGTGGCTGAGGTGGATTTGAACCCGGGGACCTCCTGGTTACAAGCCCTTTTCTTTAACCACTGGACCACACACCCTCAGAATACAATCAGTGTGCACCATAATATGCATAATACAATTGCAATGATAAATACGGAAATCATGAACATGCACACTAATTGAAATTATGATGCACCATAATGTTTAGTGCCCTTCCATTAACGAGTGTGTGTGCTGTGTCAAGCAGAGAAAAATGATAGAATTGATCTAGCATTCACAAAGGGATGCAAATAAGAACTGCCGCGAGGATTCAGTGTACTTTTAATGGAAACCGCCATCATGCTTACCGATGGCAGTGATGGCAGCTGCTTGCTGTGCTCTACTGGGCAGAAAGAAAACCTAGTTACTTCCCCGTCGAAAGTAACAGCAGCTGCATTGAAGCGCAGAGCCGTGGCATAACGTCTGTGTGGCGATCACAAAGTACTTTTGTATCAGGTAATTCACTGTTTCATTTGTCGTCCAAATGGCCGGGACATGGGCTTGCTAGCCAAACTGGTAACTGGTAGTTCCTGATGTGTAGGGCATTATTGCAATTCCATGTCACTGATGTGATATGGAGTGTGCATTTTATTGCTGTTTTATTTGTATTTTTGATGCATTGTGGGGTTTGTTTTCTACTGCTGAGTTGAGTCTGACTTATTTTCAGCCAGTCGTCTTGCAAGCATGCATGTGATCATTCCCAATATAACATTATTTATTTCTTAGCAGATGCCCTTATCCAGGGCGACTTACAATTGTTACAAGATATCACATTATTTTTACATATAATTACCCATTTATACAGTTGGGTTTTTACTGGAGTAATCTGGGTAAAGTACCTTGCTCAAGGGTACAGCAGCAGTGTCCCCCACTTGGGATTGAACCCACGACCGTCCGGTCAAGAGTCCAGAGCCCTAACCACTAATCCACACTGCTGCCCTAGTAGCATAACATGTGATCACTAAGACCATTGTACCGCCTGAAAATGAAAGAAGGCATTGCAATAACATTGTATCTTTCAGCAGCTCTCCAAACCATGCCCTATACACTGGAGTTAGCAGTCTACCATAGCCACCTGATCATTGAGTTACAGTTATCCGGCAGCAAACTCCCCATCCCCTAGAAACAGGAGAACATTTCAGGGCACCTTTCTACTTGTGAGATGTGTGGCTCATTAAAATATTGAGTCTATATCTTTTTAAGAGTTGGCGATTATCTATTCAGAGATACCCAGGTATTTAGTAAGTAAGCAGTGAGGAAACATGGGCAATACAATCCCCACCCCTAGTCCTGCTGTAAATCATTTGTCATAATTTGTGCCGATACTGTGTATAAGGTAAGGTTTTAAATTGTGGTGTTCAAGGTTCATAAAACTGAGCCTCGACAAGCTAATTGTCATCGGTTATTTTGGGGATCTGGAGAGGAGACTGTGCAGATCTCTGCAGTAAAATCAAGAGATCTAATAATAGCAGGAAGTAGGGGGAAATGGTTTGTTTTTCAAACCCACCAGACCTGTTACTGCTTGTCAAGTTAGATTTGAAGATTTTTTTTCCACCACATATTCTAAGTTTAAACAAAATGTTGCTATCTGTGCAAAAAGCAGTACATTTGTAACACCAGCTGATGAGTATATCATTGAGGTTTTTTTGTAAAAATAACATGTGGTAACTGATTGATATTACTAATAGGTACATTTACTCACAGCTCTCCTTACTCATAATCAAACCCCTTTGAAATACATTTAAAAGCCTGCTTACCAGGAAGATACAACACATACACCCTCAAAACAACTGTACAGCCTGGCCACAAGTTTTGCATCACCCTAACTCATTTTGCTTCATACAGTCGAATGAAACCTGCTGGAATAATGTCACGTTAACGTTTGAAATTACATACCGCTTTGTAGTTCTCCATATACTTAACAAAAATGTTAAAATGTGACATTTTTAAATCTAACATGAAAAACTACTGTACTACTATTATGGCTTTTTGGTGATATCATTTTGTAGTTTTATTTTGATTACATGATCTGAAATAAAACATCTAAATTGTGTTCATGTAGTTCTTTTTTTTTTTTTTTCTCAATCCTAAAATTCTAGATGATGCCAAACTTTTGGCTGTATCTGTATACACCTTAAAAAGAACTGTAAGTGTGTGTGTGTGTCTGTGTGTGTGTGTGCGTGTGTGTGCGTGTGCGTGTGTGTGTGTGTGTGTGTCTGTGTGTGCGTCTGTGTGTGTGCGTGTGTGTGTGTCTGTGTGTCTGCGTGTGTATGTGTTTTAATTTACACGTGGTTTATGGATGTTGCAGAGCAGCTCGCTCGAAGTTGAGGGAGGAGGGAGGTGTGTGTTTGGGGGGAGGGGGGGCTGTTTTTTTGAGGCTTGAGTGCAACCAGAAAGGCTGTCAGCCCCCTCGTCTGAGTGCTAGCTGAGGTTCCAGTGGTGCTGCTGAGCTCAAAAGGAAGAACCGCTTTTATCAGAGAGTTCAATCTCCCAACCCCAGAACAAGCCCTGTCTCTTGTGGAACTGAGGCTTATCTCACATCATCAGCAAGTGCTGCACTTGGTGAAGAGTTTAGCAAAATGCTGTTTCAGGCAGGGAACTCACTTTTTAAGCCAGAGTAAAATCCTAAACATCAAGCTTATAGTATGCGTCTCCATTACCAGAACATTCGTCAGCCAAATGGCTAGTGTCTCATTCATCATTCGATAAACAGTGCTGTACGTTCGATAAAGAGTTCGCCTCCTCCTCCCCAGCCTCCCCTTATGTTTTTCAGCTTCGTCTAACGTGGGAGGGCAGCTATCCTGCCCCCCCCCCCGCCCATGGCTTCCCTACAGTCAGTCTCTGCTGTGGCTTTCAACCCTGTAAATGCTGGAGGAGGGGGTCGGCGGTCAGGGTCTTTTTCTCTAGCGGCCCGCATCGCCAACTCTTTTTCTTCAGGAAATCGCAAATAGAAATATTTTTTTGTCTCAGCGCTGCTTTCCAGTGCATGTAAAAGAGCACACACATTTGGGAGAACCTTGCATCGAAAAACCACAGAGCAGACACCGCATAAGACTGAAGTTTCAGCTCATGCCTTCATCAGTGATGGATTTATGGAAGACAGAGAGAGAGAGCACAGTGATTCATACAGAACCTCAAACACTAAGTAATAAGCCTAGACATCTGGCAATCACAGGTAAATGCATGGTACATATCGAGAAAAGGCTGTGTGCTGTGCTGTCCACAACAAAAATGGACCCGGGAGTAAAGGTCATCTGAGGCTCGAACTCGCATCCTTCCTCAGCACAGCAGTCAAGAGCTATAGCCACTAAGCCGCTCACCCTACACTGCCTGCGTCACTGCACTCAGCACTGGAGGGGCAAAATTCAATTCATTGCAAAAGCAACACATTTTTCAGTGAATGTCATCGTGGAACAGGTAACAAACGGGCTAACAAAGATATATATTTTTGTAATGGAATGTATATTATGTATGCGTGACATATTGAACATAGCTCAAAAAAGAAGTCGTTTTGGACACATAATAAATATAGTTTTCATTGAAAAGCATTTCCATTGGTTTATATGAGGCATCTGGCTCATATGAGGTCATCAAGCATTTGCGTCTTCCACATGCCCCCATTTAAAGACTAGAAGACACACATCCCTATGGTGTTTATACCACAGTCTAAATGAGCATAACAGTGACGCTGGTCTCTTACCAAGCTCTGATAATAGGCAGGCAGGAGGATTGTGTTGCATTATCTTGCCTTCTACCTCAGCACTTCCCTTATCTTCAGGTGCGTTTATATACAGGTGCTCGTCTCAACAACCTTTTCGCTGCACAAGATTGTGTTGCGATATCACGCTGGGGTAGCGGTTTAACTTCGCTGTTACAAACCTGCTCTCTTTCATCCATTCCTTTGTTTTCGGGGCCCGTCTGTTTCTCCTGCGGGCTGTTATCCTGTAGTTCGTTACATTAACCCAAGCCCTTGTGCAACCTGCTGTTGTGAATCATTGCACTCTGCTGCAGTCTATGAACTTAACGAATGCCGTGGGGTGTCATGACACAGTAAAATGCAACACAGTCAAAATGACATGCAGAAACGTAGCTAAACCTTATAAAGAAAACAGAAAACCCATTGCGAAATCCCTCAATGAACCCATTAAATCCTGTATTAACATGTTATAAGACCATTATTATTACTTATTTCTTAGCAGACGCCCTTATCCAGGGCGACTTACAATTGTTACAAGATACCACATTATTTTTACATACAATTACCCATTTATACAGTTGGGTTTTTACTGGAGCAATCTAGGTAAAGTACCTTGCTCAAGGGTACAGCAGCAGTGTCCCCCACTGGGGATTGAACCCACAACCCTCCGGTCAAGAGTCCAGAGCCCTAACCACTACTCCACACTGCTGCCCATATACCGTGGCTCAAGGAGGTTTGACTGAATGCTGCCATATAAAGACAGGGGGTGCTGTATTTTTTGATTGAATCTCTGCCTTCAAAGTTCTAGAATGCCGTGGGGTGGAATTCCATTCTAAGGTTCCATTCTGATGCTGTGGTAAAAGGAGTGGCCAGGTTTATAGGTGCAGCATGGGGCTTTACTGTAGTGTACATGGGAATGACATCATCACCTTGAGCTGTCCATCAGTCTGTCCTTCTACTCTGGGAAGGGGGGTGATATTGGTGAGTTTGCATTCAACATATAAACGCAGTTAGATAACAATTAAGGGTATGAAAAAGCACCTTCAGAGAGCAGTCGAAATAAAAGTGCTGTTGCATTTTTCGCTAGAGCTTGTTAAACGACTACACTCAGGAGCCAGCTAAGCTTTGGAGTCTGAGTGCACTGTCAGGTGCATCCTTTGTGATGGGTTTGAAACTACACCGGCCCAGGCAAGAGGAATCCTTTGAAGGCACAAAAAACAAAACAATACCAGCCCCTCTAGTTAGATGCAGTGTCGGTCGACTGCCTGTTTTTTTCCAGGCGTTGGTGATGCTGAAGACAATCTAGCATTCATTTTGAACACAAAATACCATTTCCATTTTGAAATACTAAAAGCAACGCTGTAAATGAAATGACGAATCCTTAAGCTCATTTGAGAAAAACTTGTAGCCTCATTGACTCACACTTTATTTTGGGTGTTTTTAAGTCTCTGATTATGAGACAGAAGGTAACGGGCTTGAATTAATTAGTTTTAATTCCTTTCTGTTTTTTTTTTCTTGTACAGTCAGTACTCACATATCCGACCCTATAAAATTTGGATTATTTCATTTTGGCCCATTCCAACAAAAAAGATACAATATCAGAAATACATATCTGAAAGGACTGTGTTTTAAAATAAATAGGCTTCCATTTAGATGTACTGTATTAGTTTTGTTGGTACAGTACTATATTTTTAACAGAAGTAGTATTTTAATTCAGAACGATATGATTCTGAAAATGTCACACGAGACGACACGTGGACTGTAATACAGAACATACTTTTAAATCCGGTATGTATTGTAGCAGTAATTCCCCATTAACGACCCAACAGCAAAATGAAATCAAAATGTTACCCATGCACAGAACTGCGTGAAACGTAAAAGGCAATGCAATTTAGCAAAACTAAAAGATAAAAAAAAAAAAAACAACAACACAGTTTCCCAAGTCAGTATTCAAAACTGCAGACTATAGTGCTCGATAAGGCCCTAATGTCACAGTTCACTTGCAAACAAAAATGATCGTATTTGGGAGTTGCTCAGAACCTCCTGCCAATGTTTCTCCTTCAGTCCACATTAATAAATAGGTATAGGTCTCATTTATTCTATTATTTGATCTCCGTGTGCTGCTGATTAAGCTTGAACCGCACCTGTTTTTATTTTGTGGTTCGTACATTGTAATGGTCTTTTTTATGCATTGCAATTGTCTTTTTTTATTGGGCAGATCTACTGGTCAAATACTTTTTTTTTATGGTCTGTGTCCGTGGCCGTCACTGGACTGTTTAATGACCCGGTTCCTGTTTTTTTTTCTGTTTTAGTTGAAGTTCAAGTGAAAAACGAGCAAGATGAAGATTACTCCAGGATGGAGGAGGAGGAAGGTCGAGAAGCAGCCGAGATGATGCACTATACAGAGTATAACGACTACGACGGAGCGCAGAACCAAGCCAGTCCGTACGCAGGTTCCAGGGCGTCTAACGGGAAACTGAGCTGCGACATCTGCGGGCTTGCCTGCGTGAGCCTCAACGTCTTACTGGTGCACAAACGCAGCCACACTGGTAAACACTGGTTCCTCCACAATAGCCCCAACAGATACTTTAAAGATCTAAACAAGTGCAATCCAGCTGATGTGTCTTTAGGGTTATCCTAAATTAGAAGCTGACTAAACAATAGGGCTATTTTTGAAGTTTAATGTTTTGTAATGCGCTTGAAGGCCAATCTGTGGTCTTACGTACAAGTTCAGACTGGAGCATGCTGTGATTTAAACATACAAAATGTTTAACGAGCAGAACACTGCTGAAGCTGAGGCTTAAGTGCAGCTGCTCCTGTTTAGTCAGCTTTTTAGTAAACTGATAACATTTCGTTAGGGGTATTTTTTTCCTGCATGAATCTATTAAGAACTCCCTGGTAATTGGTGTTGGTCTTCTAGCAAAAATCTGATTGAAACATTGCCTGAACATCTTCATTACTTTCAGGTCCTCATTTCACTATTTTTTTTTTTTTTTTGTAATGTACGCAGAGTGTGTGAGTATGAGTGCATCAGTAGACTGTATGATCCTTGTGAGGAAACCTGCAGCAGGGTTATTACAGAGTTTTTAGATAAAACATTTTTAGAGCTGTGGTTCTCAGACTTTTTGGACAGATCCTGTTCCTCTTGTCTGTGGTACTTGATGCCCCCTCCTTCCTCCACACATATGTACATACAGTGGAAAAAAATTAAAAAATCCAACATGCTTCTGGCTTCTCTTTATGTCACTGCTGTTGTGTTTTTTTTTCTTTTGCACGAACCTGCCACCAATCCAGCAATAACAGCAAACTTACCGATTGCGTCCAGCGCTTGTTAATGTGCACACCACGTAGTAAGCCGATAAACAACATGCATTTCCAGATGGCAAGCTTAAAAAATGCAAACTTAAAAGGCACCAGTCAGATGCACAGCGGCATCTAGAAACGCTGACATGCCTGGAGGCGTCAGCAGTAAGATTTGATTTAAGTTAATATATATCGGTTAAGATGTGCGCGGTAATTAAAAAAAAAAAAAAAAAAAGAAATCTCTGAACCTTCTGCGACCCACCAGTTTGAGAACCACAGACCCCCTCATTCATGCTCAGTAAAATTCAATCCGGTTATATGACAAACTCATCAGTAATAAAACAAGGGAGTGTGGGGGTCCAGTGGTTAAATAACAGGGACTGATACCAGGAAGGGTCGCCGGTTCTAATCCCAGCTCAGCCACTGACTCACTGTGTGTGTGACCCTGAGTAAGTCACTCAACCTCCTTGTGCTCCGTCCTTCGGAAGAGATGTAAAACAACCGAGGTCCTATTGGAAGTGACTCTGCAGCAGCAGTTGTTGATGCATAGCTCACCCTCTAGTCTCTGTAAGTTGCTTTGGATGAAAGCGTCTGCTAAATGACTAATTAATAATAATAATAATAATAATAATAATAATAATAATAATAATAATAATAATAGTTTCGTAGTCAATTTTTAGAGTTAAACTGGAACCCAATATTGATCTTCTTCTTCTTCTTCTTCTTCTTCTTCTTGCTAATATCTTAAGGAGAACGCCCTTTCCACTGCACCCAATGTGGAGCTTCGTTCACACAGAAGGGCAATCTGCTGCGTCACATCAAGCTTCACTCCGGGGAGAAACCCTTTAAGTGTCACATGTGCAGCTACGCCTGTCGCAGACGGGACGCCCTGAGCGGTCACCTCCGCACCCACTCAGGTAACGCCTCAGGCTTTGCAAGGTGTTGACCGTTTATTTAAGATGTCCTCATGCTTTGTACGGTCCCGCCCCAATCAGACGCAAAAGCCAATCAGCAGGCTGTGTAGGTGTAATTGACGTAGTCCTGGCTGTGTAGGTGTAATTGAAGTAATTGAAGAAAACTCAGAAAGGTAGTTCTAACCGGGACTTGGGATCAAAAACACCCCAATAAGATACTTACAACCTTTAAACTATGCTAAGAGAAAGTGCCAGGCAAATTGTTATGTTGTCGATTTTGTGTTCACTCAAATACGGCAAACTGACAAACGTTTTACCACCTCGACCAAATGTCCACATCAGTGAAATGACGGCCAAATGCGTCATCTAATCAAATCGTAGTTTCTTATAGTTTTTACGTCCGTTTTTGGTTCCGTGGTTGGGTGTGCTGTATGTATATTATAAGCCACCACACATTTTTAGCCCCTCTGTTGAACACCGGTGAATACGATTCACGGTGATCTACGAAGATCCAGACTTTGCCCGTGCTACGATTTGGAATGCCTTGACTAAAAACACCCATCAAGCTGCCCATGTGTTTCAAAACAAGGGCTGGGTGCAAAAAAATCTCTCTCTTGTTTTGATGCAGGTATTTGAATTTACGGTATATGTCTCCTCTAAAGTTTCCCAGCTGCAATCGTTTAGTTGCGTGTCCCTCGTTATGGGATGTCAGTGAAAAAAACAAACCGAAAAACTAAAAAACAATAACAAAAAATATATTTTTGCGGCTGCAACCGACAGTTTCTGTTGGTTTGCTTACATATTATCTATGATGCTCTTACAAAAATTCATTGTCACTGCAGTTTCGAATTGAATCACCTTTTTTCCCTTGCTGCAGTAAACAAAGGTGAAACTGCAACCCATCGACGCCCTGTCCACAAAACTTTTAACCTGTCAAAGATTGTTCTTTTTTTAAAGACTGTTTTTAATAAATTCGATATAATTTGATATCCACCAAAGAGTAAAATGGTCTACCGTGTTCATGAATCTGTTTACATAAATATAGGACATGGACAATTGGCCCAGTGTATGGGTAATTGAATAAAAAATTGACATATACCACAACCAAAAAGCATGCTATATAAAGCATGTTTTATATAGGGTAGTGTTGGGAAGTGTATGTTACATGCGGCATATATATGTTTAACGTAAATCAGAGACACAAAAATATTCTTTTTTTTTTGGTTCTTAGCTCTACCATTGCAGAGAAATGCAAACAGCTCCCGTATCCATCCCAAGATTAGCACTGTCGCATTCTGGCATCTTGTTTCTTACAAAAGAGGTCTCAGTTAAAAAAAAAAAAAAAAAAAACTAATGCAATAAAAGTCAGATTAGCGGGCTGGGATAAACAGAATAACGGTACAACTGAAATCCTATTTGATATCAAAGCTATTAGAAGTCATGCATGACTCCTATAAGGTATTCGTTTCACTGACTAGTTGTTTTTTGTTATGTAACGGCAACTGCACATTTTCACATGTTGCTGAGGTATAGTTTCAGATGTGCAGTAAGAAGCGAGAAAAGTGATTGATTAACCATTCATTTGCGGGAAAAAAAGCAACAGATTATTTTATCATGACTCAGTAAAAAAGAAACTGCATTATGAATCAGGTGTGGTATTTTATCACCTGCTCAGTTAGATTTACTCAGAGATGTAGAGATATTTCCAATACAGCACCAAGTTTATTAAAATATCTTACTTCCAGTAAGTTAACTTCAACGTTTCAGTCAATCGCTAGTTTAAAAACATCAGGAACGCCAATCAAAGTAATAAAGCCCTTTTCTTTAACCTTTTTGCAGCACACTTTGATTAATTTGCAATCTCCAAATTCCATTTAATTAGATTTTATTCTTACCTGTATTATTATTTATTAGCAGATGCCCTTATCCAGGGTGACTTACAATTGTTACAAGATGTCACATTATACAGATATCACATTATTTATTTTTTTACATACAATTACCCATTTATACAGTTGGGTTTTTACTGGAGCAATCTTGGTAAAGTACCTTACTCAAGGATACAGCAGCAGTGTCCCCCCACCTGGGATTGAACCCACAACCCTCCGGTCAAGAGTCCAGAGCCCTAACCACTACTCCACACTGCTGCTATAGTGTTTTATAGCTCTAAAATTGATCAGTTTTCTATATTGTGAAATCTGCCTGCCCTCTTGCATGTTTGCTTGCTTTGCAATCAAAGAGATGCTGTGGACTACATGGCACCCAGTTGTACCAGTACTTGCATCAGCTTGTACTTGCACTGAACCACTCCAGTCCTATTGCTCTTAATTATAACTACTTCCTGTATCTTGTATTTGATTTTTACTCTTATTTACATTGTTTGTGATTGCTCTTATTTGAAATCATTCTCATCCATTCATCGTACTTACACTACAAGCTCTTAATGGACTTTACTCGATTAAGCAAATATTTTTACTATACGTTAACTGCTCTGAGTCGAACTCGCTCTTAAATGTAATTATTTACTGTATTCCTTATTTTGTTGTTATAATAATACTGTGACCTTTCAACTCAAGCTGCTGCCATAGTAAAGGAGGCAGTGTGGTCCAGTGGTTAATGCCCAGGGCTGGTAACCAGAAGATCAGCAGTTCAAATCCCACCTCTGTCATTGACTGACTCACTGTGTGACCCTGAGCAAGTCACTTACCCTCCGTCCTGCGGATGAGATGTTAAATCAATGTCCTATTGTAAGTGACTCTGCATATCATGCACAGTTCACAGCCTGCCTCTGTAAAGGACTTTATGATGGTGGACCACTATGAAAGGCGCTATATAAAGATATTATTATGTTATTACTTTACTGTTCAGATGGCATTTGCAGCTGTTTGCATTAAACACTGGATTAAATAAAGTTGACTATTCAAGCAGCTGTTCTAGGCTGTTATTAAGGACTAAAATCTAGAACAGTCTCATGAATACGAATCCGTATTTAAATTCACGGGAATAAGGACCTCTAAAATACCTGATTTTACAGCAGAATTCATCACTGCCTTCTGATTAACATTGGTTCCCCAAAATGCCAATTTGATTATTATTATTTTTGTTTTAATTTCTTATAGTGGAAAAGCCGTACAAATGCAATCACTGCGGACGGAGCTACAAGCAACGCAGCTCACTGGAAGAACACAAAGAACGCTGTCACGTGTACATGCAAAGCAAAGGACTCGAGGACAGAGGTAAGAGCCACAATTAACCCTTTCATCCCGGGAGACCAGGTCCAGTTTGCCAGTAACTAACTTGTAATGGTATTGACCTTCCAGTGGGGTTTTGCTTTCCATGCAAACTGGTGGTGTGTAGCAGAGTAGGGTCCTACTGTACCAGCGATCAGCTCTTTTCTTCATTGGCTCTTCTAAAGGTCCTCTGTTAATTTGACTCCCCCCCAATCCCGTACAACCTGGTTACTGGACAGTGTAATCGCTCACAAATTAAGCAAAACTGTGGCTCAGATGGGGAATTCACTTTCACCTCAGATCAAATCACGCAAACATCAAGCAAATTTTAGGCGCTTTCCAATACTCAAAACGAATCGTCAGTCGAATAGCTAGCATCTTATTTGTCCTTCGATAAACAATACGTCCAATGATCGGCAAGGAAGGGATTTATATTTTACCTGAATCCATTACGCCCCCCCTCATGTGTGCCACAGTTCACCTCCTCCTCCCCCTGCTTTTTGGCTTCGTCTAACGGAGGAGGGCAGCTATCCCGCCCATGGCTTCCCTACGGTTATCCTCTCTACTTTTCTGCAAACTAATTTATGGGCAGGGGTACCTCAAAAGGCGAGGCCAAAGACCAAAGAATGTAGTGTAAAAATATATATATATAATGCAGTTATGTTGTCAAGTCTAAGCTTTAATAAATAAACTATCGCATTCGTTTTTTTTTTCCTTTGAAAACAACTTTGTCTACCTACATTATGTCCTGATAAGCACACGTTTTATCACAAGAGCCATCTGAATGTGCTAAGGGTGAATGTCTGGTTTCAAACCAGCAGGGTACTTTTTAATCACGTTGATTTTTAGAAACGTCTTTGGTCTATCGGGTGAAGTTTTAGTTCAGTTGCCTGTGATAAAGGCCTGGTATGTTGAAATTGTCAACATCTACCCCCCCTCCCTCCCAAGGAAAATGAGATTTGTTAGTGTCAGTCCTGTTTCCTTTGTGATAAACTTTACCACAACAACTTGTTTGGTTTTAATCTGCATCGCCTGTGTTTTAAACGTTATCGTAAAAATGTAGAATCGATTGAAACTCGACTGTCACATTTTCAGAGAGTATGTAAAATATTACTGTGTAACCCATGATTTAACTGTTTCTCCCTGCCTCTTGTTTATTGATAGATGTACAGCAGTGTGCACATGCATTGCTTCTGTAGTTTTGATTTGTCGTGCGTATGAAATCAAACCACTGGAACTGAAAACCTTGGATAATTGTCAAAAAAGGCAAATTAATGATTGTTTAATTTAAGTGATGACTTTCATAGGCCACATGTGCAATTCATTTTAAATAGTAAGAGAAAAGGAACACAGAGCCACACATGGTAAAACGCAGGAGACTTTTTAGAAGTTGTTTAAGAGGCCCAATTAAAGCACAAAGCGGTCTGACATTTTCACACAGGAGTGCCTATTGTTTCTATATCACCAATTACTGACTGAAAATTGAAATTCTCACACCTTGAGGTTTCAAATGTGTTATTTTTTTTATTTATTTTTTTAACAACCTGAATTAAAAAAATAATAATAATAGTGTTTTCACACTGTCAGGGAAAAAAAAAAAGTTGCCCACATTGCAGTTCAACAGAAGGTAGTATAGACACTTTTTTTGAAGTCGTCATTCTGAAACACCCGAATAAAAAAACCACAGAGTGATTATTTCTGGATCGTGGAGTTAACAGTTGATTTCAGCATTTTTTTTCGTGGATTTTGCTTCATGGTGTTTCCTTTAAATTAGTCAGCCTAGTTTCAAAGGCTGTTAACGTTATAGTTCACTTTATGCATTGACCTATTTATCTGCATCTGCGTGAAGAAATATTTCTGTGTGAGAGAGTCGTGTCATCAAAAGGTTCTGGTAATGGTTCTGTGTTTGTCCTGTGCAATACAAACACAGAACCAGGTTTCTTAAATTTGTAAATTGAGTTTCAATGTCTTTATCCTCCAACTGACTTGTCCATAATTTGATTTCCGAAACGTATACATTTATTTACAGATCAACAGGGTAAAGTACCCCTTATAAAAGTATCCCTTAGTAAAAGCACAGC
The DNA here is from genome assembly GCF_902713425.1 of Acipenser ruthenus. Taxonomy (NCBI): domain Eukaryota; kingdom Metazoa; phylum Chordata; class Actinopteri; order Acipenseriformes; family Acipenseridae; genus Acipenser; species Acipenser ruthenus. The sequence goes on from NC_081216.1 coordinate 1,682,473, forward strand.
AAAGTGTAATAAAGTGTAGTGAAAGCGTGGTAAAGCTAGGGTAAGCATTGTAAAGAATAGTGAGGTATGGTAAAGTGTATTACAAAACACAGCAAACCAGGGTAAACTAGTAAATGCATAGAATAACCATGGGAAAAGCATTTTAAAAGTGCAGAAATACTGCTGTAAACTTTTATAAGGGGCATAAGTGCTTAGTGCAAAACATTTTAGTCCCTCATGCAACCTTAGTGCCCGAGAGAAAGCCGAGGGAACACAAAGCCACTTTGTGCCTTGGAAGGAACGTAGTTTCAGGAGACCAGGTTTCAGGCCACTGCATGGCACACCAGGGGAAGACTTGGGGCTCGAGACAGCAACCTCAAACTAGGTCTCCCGGAACCAGGTTTCAAGCCGCTGTTCCTGAGAAAGTGCTTGTGTGTTCCTTCAATTTTAGTGTTTTTTCTGTTTTTCTTTTACAGCATTTTGTGACACTCTTGCACCTATTCAAAACTGTTTCTTTTTCGATTTGTTTTAAACAATGCATTTGTGTATAAAATTGTTTTATTTGCCGACACCCTTATCCAGGGCGACTTACAATTGTTACAAGATATCACATCATTTTTACATACAATTACCCGTTTATACAGTTGGGTTTTTACTGGAGCAATCAAGGTAAAGTACCTTGCTCAAGGGTACAGCAGCAGTGTCCCCCACCAGGGATTGAACCCACGACCCTCCGGTCAAGAGTCCAGAGCCCTAACCACTACTCCACTACTCCAAAATGCTGCACCTGGCCTGTCTGTTCAGTTCTGTAGAGACTGGGGTTGAGGAAGGAGTTCCAGTGGGTTGCTGCCTAAAAGCAACCAAAAGTGGGAATGTTGTTATTCTTGGTTTAAAAATCACTTGTTTTCCTTTATTTTTGTTAAATAACCGCGGCCTCATGTCCTGCCTTTTTGCGTTTTTGCTTGCCCCTAGACCCCTCAGACAAGCTTTATCGAATCCAGTGGTTATAATGCAAACAGCTGCAAATGCTGTCTACTAAAGTAACATGGCAGCAGCAGCGAGAGTTGAAAGGTCACAGTATCACTTTGAATACAAAAAAAAAAGACAGATACAGATACATGATATAGAGAACAGATTGAATCCATTTCAGAGCTACAGAACATCATACAAGTTAAGAATAAAAACTGCTTGAATGGCATTTGGTGATGCATCAGCCTGTACGTCCATCTGGCTTGTATTGCCCTTAGAAAGCAATTTGCCCTTTGTAAGTGACAACAGAACAAACTGTACACAGTCGCTGTTTTTATGAGCACAGTGACACCAGGGTGATGCAGTTCATAAAGGAAATGATGTCAAATATGTTCCTTTATTATCTCGGTGGATAGCGGTAAACACTTCTAATTGGTTGGAAAGGAAACATTGTAGAAAACTGCCAGACTTTATGTAACACAGGGTTACCTGAAGCCTCCGACCCACTGATTCGGATCTTGCTTGATCAGATAAAGGTTCATGTTGCACAACGAGCCTCCTCTCTCTCTCTCTCCATTACTTTTTCAACCACATTACATTCGTCACAGGAAGCAATGCCTCTCTTCTTGCTTTCTATCTACTCAGCAATTGTGTGTGTTTTTTTTGTTACTTTTTATTTGAGTCCATTAATTTGTATTTGAATTAAAAAAAAAGATGTTTCTTTTTAATGTTTTTTTTTTGTTTGTTTTGATTATGAAAAATCTTCATATAGTTACGTGACCTTTTTTGTTGTTGTAGACATCACTCCATTTTTAGGTTGCAAAATAGTTATAGCACAATATTTATATGAAATTTTTTTTAATCTTTCTGCCAAAAATGGTAGCAAAATTACCCCCACTCTCTCCAGTGTCCCCCTTATCAGCTCTGGTAAGCATAAACTGCTTTTTAATCAAACCCACTTTTTGTATTAACTTTTTTCTCCAAGGTGACTTACAGAGACTAGGGTGTGTGAACTATGCATCAGCTGCAGAGTCACTTATTATTATTAATTTCTTAGCAGACTTACAATTGTTACAAGATATCACATTACTTATTTATTTTACATACAATTACCCATTTATACAGTTAGGTTTTTACTGGAGCAATCTAGGTAAAGTACCTTGCTCAAGGGTACAGCAGCAGTGTCCCCCACCGGGGATTGAACCCACAACACTCCGGTCAAGAGTCCAGAGCCCTAACCACTACTCCACACTGCTGCCCAAAAGACGGAGCACAAGGAGGTTAAGTGACTTGCTCAGGGTCACACAATGAGTCGGTGGCTGAGGTGGGATTTGAACCGGGGACTTTCTGGTTACAAGCCTTTTTCTTTAACCACTGGACCACATCCCTAGCAGGAACCAATGCAATGCAAATGACTATTGACTGTGCAGACGTGATGATGCAGCAGTTACTTTGTGTTTGTTGACTGAACCTTCTAGCAATGAGTTGAGATAGTCCTTGCAGTCTTTTCAATCAATAAATAAAAAAGGAGATGATGATCAATTCAGGAATATTAGCATATAAGGGGTCTGAGTGAGGAAAAATGGGCAATGCAATCCCCACAGCTAGTCTTGCTGTATAGTTATTAACATAATTTATGCTGGTTCTGTATATTATAGAAAATACAGGGGGGGATCCACCATCCTATTTAGTTTTTCGTCACTTAATAAAACAAAATATTTGGTAAAGAACAGTGAGAGATTTCAACATGATTCATACTGGGTTTGAAGATTTATAAAGAGAGTTCCTGATAAGCTTATTATAATAATCGAAGTGTAGGAAATGGAAATTTTTATATTAAAAAAAATAAAATAAAATAAAGAAATATGACGTGATGAATGATGTCATGATAAAAAAAAATATGACGAAACGTTCTTGGGAATCCAGCACCTAACCGTGGCTGGCGCTGTTGAAAGGAGTTTGAGAAAGCAAATAAATAAGTAAATAAATAAATAAATAAATCACCCCATTACACAGCCAGTTGGAGCCCTAGCACAACCAGCCTTACACTTTCTGTCTATAAATGCGTCCATATGTAACCGTCTCTACTTCCTCTAACAAGATGTATACAGTATAGGTCGTGTCCTCCTGTCGCGGCTCTCGGAGACCACAGGATGTCTCTCGCTCTCTATATGTCACTTTGAACTTATACTGGCCACAAACCTGTGCCTCTTTACCGTTGGCAAAAAATATAATTACGTCAGAACTCCTCAACCAACTTCCTCTCAGCTAGAGAGATAAACTGCGAGGAAACAAAACCAAAAAAAAAAAAAAAAAAGAGAGAGAAAATAAACGTAACGGCAATAATAGCGGTGATCTTTTTTTTCTTTTTTTTTTTTTTTTTTTTTTTGCTGCTTCAGCTTCTTGTTTTTACTCTGCACTTTGTAAAAACGTAGTGATGTATTTCTCTGATAATTATTATTATCTTCAAACAGCTTCTGAAGATGTGAGACCCGCTAAAACTCAGATGGGCGCAGAAAGAACGCTGGTGCTGGATAGATTGGCGAGCAGCGTGGCGAAGAGAAAGAGTTCCATGCCGCAGAAATTCATTGGTAAGAGCGTGTGCGTGTGCGTGTGCGTGTGCGTGTGAGGAAGAGGGTGGGGGGTAGGGGGTCTGAAATGTTTTTATTTTTATTGCATCAACAACTTGTACAGCCTACCTCTTATTTACGTCAGCCACAGTTTTTTTTCTAGCAAACCTGTTTGTTGTTTAACACACTCTGTTTAAGACTCCGGTCATACTTTGTCGTATCGCTTTGTAGCCTAAAACAAACCAAAAAAAACACTCGCATTACTTAAAAAAAAATAACAACAAAACATTTGCCAAATTGAAACTTCTTTAACGTTGGCTGTGCTGCAAACGAATCGTATTTGGAAGTGTTTATCTTGAAATGAGTTTGAGTTTGTGTGTGTGTGTGTGTGTGCCTTTTTATTAGTATTTTTTTCAATGTCTCCTTTTTGCAAATCTGTTGAGGGGTAGCCTATCCCCAGCGACTTGTCAATTTCTATAAACGTGACGACAGTGCTAGTTATTAATGTCATAGCTAATGTTTTGTATTAAGTTATTTTAAAACAAAAAGTGTATTACGTTTTAGGTTTCATGAAACAATACCTAGCTGTTTGAAAATAATCTCTTTATTCTAAAGAATGAATCGGTTTATCTGATAAAAGTAGATTAAGAAAGATCGCAATTTCTCTTGATCCATATACTCAGAATCTGGCTCTTCAAAGGAAATAGTAAAACCATTATCAGTTTTGTATCTTTTGTATCTTTTGTATCGTACGCGTTTTGATAACAGAAGTTACAATTATTATATGTTTGGTTAATTACTGTAAAACAATACTGTAATACATCTCCCCCCCCCCCCCCCCCCCCACAAAAAAAATGTATACATTAGAAAAAATGAGATCATACAATTCATAACAAGAAAAACAGCACTGTTCCTGTGCTGTGTGAAATATAGGGTATCTCCGCTTCTGTCACTGCGTGCACAATTGTGCCATGGTCAGTTTCCTATCTATGGAACTATTTTTATAATGCATGTGTGTTTTCAAAGTTATGGCAGGGCAACTTCTCGAAGTCCATAGAGTTCACACAAATTGTTTCGAAAATTAAAATAAAAAACCGCGACCGAAGAGGATATACCGGCGTTAAGCTGCATTCACACCAGGCCTGTTTCAAACTGACTCGGTCTGATATGTGTTTGCTGTTCACGCTTATCTGCCAGTAAAGGTACGGTTTGTTCAGATGCAAACTGAAGTTCGGTTTTTCTTGGTCCTTTTCCATTTTTTTCAGGACCGAGTTCCTTTGCGTTCATAGTGCAGTTTGCAAGTCCACTCGGTTCGTTTTGTATGGTCTGTGATGTTTACAATATCCTGCAAGGCATCTTGAAAGATGGCAGCTATTGAAGTATTGCTTCAGTTTTTAATATTGTGTTTTAGATTCTTCCATATCGCTGTGGAAGAAAGCATGGGAACTTTGAGTACTTCACTAATTTAACTAATCCATGTGGGCCCTATCAGGGCTATTTCCTGGGCCCCACATGGGCCCAAGTTAATTTTGGCCACAGGCTCCATGTGGGCCCCAAGTGGGCTAAAGGATGGGTCCCTGCATTGGCCCTGTGTGGGTAATAATAATTGGCTGTTTGTAGCCTTCTGGTCTCCCCCTCAGCTCTGGATTTTTGTTTGAAAGGAGAGGAAGACTCAAGAAATTAATTGGAGACTTTAAGTTGATGAGAAGCAATTACCCTCCGCAGTACGAATTAAAATGGTGTGCTGCTTTTCACACGAAACATGAGAAAAAGCTGGTTGCATGGAGGATTAATACTGGACCCTGACACTCCGATAAAACGAGGGGGTGGTTGTACAGTATTTTTTAGCTTATTTGTTTTTCTATGGGTCTCTCGCTATATCGCGGCCCTTGATATAACAGATTTATATTGGACCATGATATATATCGAGTGCGTGGTGTAATACTATTAATAATAATAGTGAATGTTATACGATGTAGCCTTGAGTGCAACCTCCAATAATGTGTTCTCATTAGAAGTTACAGTCCGATTTTAACTTTTGCCATCACGTGAAGCCTGAAAAGCTTAAGTAAAATAAGAGCAAGGAAGAGGTTTGTTTTTACAGCAGAACTATTACAAAAACAACTGAATTATTTTTGTATTTTTACTGTGTCTAATGGAGTTCTCCATTGCAAGTTCAGTTGCATCAGTAAGATTGTATCACATGTAAAGTTACAGGGTCTTCTCGTCAAAGGTGTGCACAGAGCAGAAAACGCTTCTCTGCTGATCATTTTCTGTTACGCATGAGTCGTACTGTAGGAACCTTGTGTGTGTTTTTTGTTTTTTTGCAAAACCACTTTTAGCCATTTTAACAGAGTCGCAAAACCCTTGGCACCAACTGACATGAAGAACAGGAGTTTTCTTTTTTTTTCTTTTTTTTTTTCAGTCTGCTCTACACAGTCCCTGATAGATCTTTGTGTGCTTTTTTGTTGGGGGGGGGGGGGGGGGGGGATCATGACAGATTACTATTAAAATGCATTCCTTCATATCAAACTGATTCATGTAAAAAAAATTATATAATAACATGAAAATGAGATGCACAGATGTGTTCTCATTCTGTGCATGCAGATGGATTTTTTTAAACCAATTCTTCAAATGTTCCCTATTCTCTCTCTCTTTCTCTCTCTCTCTCTCTCTCTCTCTCTCTCTCTCTCTCTCTCTCTCTCTCTCTCTGTATAACATCTGCTGTCTAACTGAAAGTTAATTTAATTGGAACAGTGGTATCGCTGCAATGTAATTCTGAGCAGCTGCAGTTGGGTTCCTTGGTTAATTGAATTCTTTGTTGCTGCATTCCCCCCAGGTAGTTTTTAAGCTCCTGTCTCCTTAAAATATTTCTTGCTGCCACTGTATCAGTCTGAGGCACGATCCACAATGCACAATTAAAACATGCTTCCTCAACTCGCTTCCCCACAATCAACCACATTTTACACTGATACTTAGTAAGCGTGGCATCCAGTGATCTAAGCTGGAACAATACACAGTAGAATCATACAGAATTTATACACAATTAAGGAATTCAATATTTGAAAAAAATGACCCTGCAATTATTTTTTCTAAAGGGTGCTTCTGCACAATGCTTGCAGAAGGGTGTCATTTCCAAAGGTGCAGCTCAGAGCCCCAGAGAAGTGGCAGGGCGGAAGGAGGCGAGAAGTCACAGGCTCTGCTAATGCAAATGGGAGATTGTCAGGCTCCAAGTTTAGTGTGAAGTGTTTGTGGTCTGAAGACCATTCCTTTCAGTTGAAGTGAGAAAACACGGTCCTGTTTGTTCTGTGGGTGTTAAAACGCATCATGAAGATGACCTTAAATAGAGAAACGAATGAACGTGCTGTAAACTCTGTGATTCCTTTTTGAAAGTGGAGTAGAGAGCTATTGTTTGATTAGCGATTAAACAGAAAGAGCAAAACGTTCTAAATGCGCGAAGCAAGAAAATAAAAATACTTTCAACGACGCAGATTATTATCTTTTTTATCATTTCATTTTTTTTTTTGGTCATGTTCCTTACCAGCATTGATTAAGATGCCTTTCAGCTTGAGAAGTTAGAATGGAGTGTGTCTTTTTAAAACATCATTTTCCACCCTATCTATCTCGGTCCCCTAGTCCATTCGGATTCTGTATTACCCAGTACTGAATTCTCAATAACCATTTAATTAGTTTTTGCATGTATTTGTTGGTTGATTTATTTAAAGTTTCAACCCGTTAAGTTTGCAAACTTCCATATTTTCAGGGGAGGGGGGGGATGGTGGGGCTTGCACACAGTACAACACCAATTCCTGATTATCAATTGGCTGCTTTGCAAATGTTTCAACATTTTAAAGGTTGGTATAGGCCCTCATAGAACACAGACAGGCATTCCATTAGGTTCAAGTTCTAGATGAGGTTGTGGAAAACCTCTGCAACCTACAGCCCTACACAACTTTAGTAGCCCTGCAAACAATCTTTGTCTTTTGACACCTAGCCAACCCTGCCATCGAAACGGAAACATCAATTCGCTAATAAATGCCTTTGTACCAAAGGCTCAGGAAGCAATTGATCGCACCTATAATTAAAGCGCTGGGTGCAGTGGAAATTGATGGTCTGCTGTTTTCTAACCTGGCAGTGGAGCTGATATCGCGACTACATTGTGACCAGGGTGACTTTTGCAGGAGGCAGGCGTTAGTTGAAGCCCCTTTGAAGTGGTCTCCCTTGAGGTCTGTGCTGCTCGCTCTGCCTCTCCCCCCAGCAATGTGCTCGAGGAGCAAAGCATGCAACAGCCCTTTACTCTCCAAAAAGACACCGCTTTCAAGCAGGCATCTAATAATAGAGCTGAAACACTTGTTCAGGTCCCAGCTATGTGGCTTAAGAAGCAAATCTAGCAATCATTTCATGAGGGTGAGAGAGAGAGTGAGAGAGAGCGAGAGAGAGAGAGAGAGGGGGGGGGGGGGGGGGACACACCGCCTGCCGTATTCTTAATGCGTAAGGAGACTTTTTAAATCCAAATTGTTGTTGGCAGATTTTTTTTATTTTATTTATAGTACAAATACAGATTATAGTTTACCTACAAGCTCCAGTAACTATTTCTAAACTGGCGTGTTTCTCCTTTCCTAAAAAAAAAAACAAAACACATGCTAATGTCGATAACGAGTAAACAGCTTTGGGAATCCTGACACAAAGCCTGCAGTAATGAGACTGTTATTGTTGCCAGGGTAGGTTTTACCCGAGTTCTCTACCCTGCTCCACTTCATCCTTGAGCACCGAATAAACCAGAGACGCACGGGTTCCTACAGCCCGATGGTTTGCGTGTCAGCAGCAACAGATCAGTACCACATCTGCAAAGCGAAATGTGCACAGCATTTAAAAAAAAAAACCCTGAAACCATCCGATGCTAATGGTAATATTTTGAACCACAATCCTTGTAATAAAAAAAAGAGAGATAAAACGTGATCAGGTTGTTCTTTGTAGTATTTGTGGTGAACTGCTGCTCATTGTGCACCACCCACCTTTGGCTGACTCACTATTACACATTTTATTGAGGCCTGTTACGGTAAGGCCTCTTACAGGTTTATAAATTTGAACACATTTCGCCTTTTGTATTTGTGTACCCGAGCCTGATTTAAACCGTTAAAAAAAAGGATAAAAGAAAAGTCTGGCTCGCATCTAACCTTGTACAGGACCGTGTATTCCTCCTCAGCCAAGGTTGTTAATTTCCATTTTTTCCTGGCTCACAGGTGACAAACGTCTCTGCCTAGACATCAACTACAGCAACAGCCTGATGTACAGCAAGGAGAGCGAGCTGATCCAAAGGGGCATGATGGAGCAGGCCAGGGGCTACATGGGTGCCGAGAGCATGCGACCCTTGATCCAGACCCCTCCGACAGGCCCCCCTCCTCCCGAGATGGTCCCTGTAATCAGCAGCGTCTTCCCCCTCTCCCTCACCCGCTCCGACATGAACGGCCATGAATCCGAGGGCGGGAGCCACCAGCATCCGCGGGTCAAACGACAGTCTTCCAACAGGGGCCCGTCTCCCAGCAACAGCGGGCAGGAATCCCCCGAAGCAGACAGCAACCCCCAGGAGGAGCGAGGGCAGGGGCACGGCGTCTACAACCTGGGTCACATGCTCCTGGCCCGACCCCGGAACGGGCTGCACCACCCCCACCCCCACCTCCACCCGCACCCGCACCCCCACCACCACCTCAAAGACCTGCCCCCCCGACCCTTCGAAGCCGGCAGGCCCCCCCTGTCACCCCACGATGTTTTCAGGGTGATCGGCGGGGAGGGGGAGGCTGTCCCTGCTTTCCGTTGCGAGCACTGCCACGTCCTGTTCCTCGACTACGTCATGTTCACCATCCACATGGGCTGCCACGGCTTCAGGGACCCTTTCGAGTGCAACGTGTGTGGATACCGGAGCCCGGACAGATACGAGTTCTCGTCGCACATAGCGCGCGGGGAGCACCGCTTCATAAACAAATGAGTTTTTTTGACGCGTGCTTGTCTTTGTTTTGTAAAGTATCATTGCTTTTTTTTTTTTTTATTGTGTCACTGCATTTATATCTCCTTTCAAATATATATATATATATATATATATATATATATATATATATATATATATATATATATTACACACAGCAGTGTGCACATTTATAAGAACACCTCAAGATGTGTTATGTATATCCTTTATATACCTACCTGCATGAACACCTCTGGGGGTGAGAATTTCAATTTTCAGTCAGTAATCGGTGATATAGAAACAACAGGCACTCGTGTGTGAAAATGTCAGACCGCTTTGTGCTTTAATTGGGCCTCTTAAACAACTTCTAAAAAGTCTCACACATTTTATCATGTGTGGCTCTGTGTTCCTTTTCTCTAGCTATTTTAAATTAATTGCACGTGTGGCCTGTTAAAGTCATCAATTAAATTCGACAATCGCTAATTTGCTTATTTTGATAATTTTCCAGTGGTCTGATTTCATATGCATGACAAATCAAAACTACAGAAGCAATGGGGTGTTCTAATACATGTGCACATTGCTGTGTGTGTGTGTGTGTGTATATATATATATATATAATATGTGTGTGTGTTTATCAAACTGCCTGATAATTAAATTGAATGCTGTTGCGTTCATTTTAAACAGGACATGATTCTGCCATAAACTGCTAAAACCTGCCGACTTCAAACCTCACAAAGGAGGATTCTTTCCATTTATTTTTTTAACTTTTGTATTTTTCTTAAAAAAAAAAAAAAAGTGTGTCTTTAATACAAATCATTGAAATGTGTATTCTTGTGTTTGCTGTGATTCCTGAGATCTGTGTTAGCTCTGTGGTGTCTTAAAAGAGAAAGATACAAGGATGTGTAATTAAGTACAAGAAAATAACTGTACTTTCAGTTACACAGAGTGTTGTTATGTAATAAACCTTTTCAGGGATTTTTATTTTTTGTTCTGGCTGGGCACTGAATGAACAGTTATTGCTTTTCATGCTGGTTTATTAATCCAGTAGCTCAGTTTCATACCACTTTGGTTTCAGACCAACTTAGCAGCAGGAAGTAAAAAAAAAAAAGTGTGTTTCATTTTAAGAGAAAGGGATTGCTATTGTTATCAAGCATTGTATTTCATTGTGTTTGAAGTGCCTTTTAAGTTTGTGTTCATACCAAAGCATCGCTGGCATATTTGGAATGACCTTACCTGTCTGTTAATGTCACAGTAACCGTACTGAATGATTTGATGTGCAATTCTGCTGCGTGCTTTCCCTAGCATACTGATTCAGTTTAGCTGCACTTTAGGCCTTTTTCTGGGTAAGGGGGGGGGGGGGGTTGCCTGCTATTAATTTTGCTTAACGCAACCCACTTTGCAACACTTAATAAATATGCAGGTTGAGTTACCATATGACTCCATGTTCACTAGGACAGTGTGGGACAGTCCAGGCTTTTCAACTCGCACCCCAGTGCATTCTGGTATGTTTTTTGGGTTTTTTTTTACCTGTCTTGGGTACCTTTCACAGCAGGACTACACTTCCCAGAATGCACCGGGGTGTGAGTTGAAAAGCCTGGACTGTCCCACGCTGGCCTAGTGTACATGGATTCTTTTTTTATTTTTTTTCTACCTCCACTTTAACCTTGATTGCTCAACTACAGCATTAACATAAGCAGAAGTGCCTTCGTCCCTTTAATTGCAGCAAGCATGCTGAGTAAAGATAAGCGAGATCTGTGATGTTGGTTTTTTTTTGTTTTGTTTTTTTTACAGAACTCAATACGGTTTGAGTCATATAGAAAATACTCAATTTGAGGTTTTTTTTTTTTTTTTTCAAGTACACAGCCCCCTCCCTCCCACACATGCAATCATAGCCTTTTTAATCCAGTCACTGTATTCTTTCAATCGTAGTTGTGTTATACCTTCTTTATTAAAGTCATTGTAAATGGCCTTTCATGTGATAGATGATCTTTATACTGAGCAGGTTTAAAGTATTAGTATTTTACTAATGCAATGGTGTCCAATCCCGATCCTGGAGGGCTATTCCACTCCATGTTTAACAGGTTAAACCAGGTAATGAACTACTTCAGGGGCTGGATGGAGGTTTAATTGGTTGAATTAAACAATTTTGAACAGGGTTGGAACAAAGACCAGGAGTGGGAAACTTTGGCCACCCCCCCTGGAGTAGTGTAAAATAATACTTTGCTGAATACTTATTCAGATGTTTAAAACAACCTTTTTATTAACAATGGCATTTTACCCACAACGTTAATTATGAAGAACTGTAGATCAAGGTTTCTTCTCATAAAAAAAGGTGCCAATTGCATATTTTTCAGAAAACAGACCACAAGCCCAAGTCACACTAACCCTGTGAATGCATCTGTTCTGACCAGGGACCCGGATGAAAACCAGAGAACAAAAATATCTCAGCAGACAGTAACTACTAAACAACCATAATTATAGAATTGGTGCATACATGTGTTCAACCTTCTGCTTGATATAAAGCAATCCTCCGACCGCTTTCTTTTCTGTAACATTCAGCTAGTTCATGTGTTTTGTTTAATTTATCTCTGCTGAAGCCTAACATGTAGGCTACCTTGTGCTCTAATGAAATGTGCTGTATTAGATCAATCCGTTTAAAAAAAATAATAAAAAATCACCTTTATAAACTGCACTTCCCATTACTTTTTATGGCTATTAGCGGTAAGTTATATCTCAATAACGCACCCGCAAATAAAGCTTGGCAGTGACATCACACTCATTACTAACCTCTGTTACAGTTATAGGGTTCGTTAATGTGCACAGAACTCACTGAATAACAATATTTCATGGGGACAAAAAAAAAAATGTTTAACTGCTATTTTTACACATTCCTTTTCAAAACGTTGCATATTTTTTGCGTGCATAGAACAATTTGAAATTATTTTGTTGTGTTCTTCTTTCTTTGTCGTCTGTGGCTTAAGGAAGGGAAAATATTTACAATTTGGTTTGGGTCGGGGGGGGGGGGGGGGGGGGAACGAAAATAAAATTCTGCAATGGAAATGCTGTATGCAAGAAACCTTCCCCTGCTAGATCAGAAGCACATTACGATTTCGGTAACTAGATATTCAACGTTTTACCCTTTTTTTTCTTTCAAAAAGTCTTAAATAAGTTCCATGTTAATAAACAGTGAATTGAACCAATTTTTGAGCTTTATTTAATAACTCAGCAAGAAGTATTGCAAAAAGACAATAATTGTTATATATATACTCAATATGTGCAGGTATTGCAGCACTGTATAAATAATTTTACAACAAAATACATGTTATACATTGTCTTCTATCATTATTCTTGCCTTGCTTTGTAAATGAACGCACATGTAGCAATGCAGTGTGTTTGGATTTCATTTTTAATGTAGCATCAAGGCTGCTCTATGTTATCAAATGTGATTTGCTTATTCTTTTGTACTCTGTTTACATTGTCTGCATATATGGTTTTAATTTTTGTTTTTTTTTTGGCTTCACTTCTCTGCTGCTGGTTTAGTTCCGGTATGGAACAGGCCTTGAAGAAAGCTAAGGAGGTTTTAAAGGTCAGCTTGTCAACTCTTTTTAAGTTGTGGGTTTTGCAGGATACCCTTTTGGTTACCATTGCTTTTGTTCTGCACACTTTGAATTCGTTTCAAACAACAGCCCCATCTTGTCTTTTTAACCATACCACAGATCACCAGCTGCGCCCTTCTAAAAATCTTTGCATGCTGTTTACCAGTTTTACCCTGCGTTTTACTATACATTTACCACCCTGCCATGTTTATTGATAGGCTTTACCTTACCTCGTTATTCTTTATAAGACATGTGCTTTAGGGTTAGGGTTTTGTGAAATGTCCTGAATTAAATGATTTTTTAAATCAATTAAAACTGTGACTGGTGATCACAAATCAGTAATTTTGGTCATAAAGGCAAACAATGGAGGCCAAAGCTGAAAACATTTGTTTCTGATCCCTTTGCCATGTTACACTGACTCTAAGTAGAATTAGCCATTCAGAATAGCCTCTTCTCCTGCTTAACGCAGTAGTGTATTTCCTATGATCTTATTGTTCAGTCTTTAGGTTTGACTCAGAAAGTGTGAGTTCAGGACATTTTACGCCCATTTTTTGCACAGCTAACACAAAGTTAGCACATTCATACCTGGAGCGGTTTTATAGTAAGATGACACATGGAAACTGCAATGTGCATTTGAAGCACTGTAACACAGCCAGACCTAGTCAAATCATAGCAGAACTTGGGCACGCGAACGTCTCTCGATGAAACAGATAAAAAAAAAAACTGCTGTTTTTGAAAAGCAAAACCACAAGAGCCTGTGAAAAGCAGAACAGTCTTACTGGTTTCTTGGAAGTGACTCAGTTTTCAACGGTTACATAATTGGAAGTTGACCCCCCAGTTTTTATTTTTAAATGATCTGTCAAATAAAAAATGCAATTTTAAAGACGTTCTTCATAATGTAGCACTGCTTTTGCATCTGCACTTGCTTTTGAACTGAGAGTGTGAGTTTATTTTGAGTCAGTTCAAAGTCTTCCCCCATTCTGCAGTCAGTGTGTGAACTGATGTTTAAGAACATAAGAAAGGTTGCAAACGAGAGGAGGCCATTCGGCCCATCTTGCTGTTTGGTTGTTAGTAGCTTATTGATCCCAGAATCTCATCAAGCAGCTTCTTGAAGGATCCCAGGGTCTCAGCTTCAACAACATTACTTGGGAGTTGGTTCCAGGCCCTCACAATTCTCTGTAAAAAAAGTGCCTCTTATTTTCTGTTCTGAATGCCCCTTTATCTAATCTCCATTTGTGACACCTGGTCCTTGTTTCTTTTTTTCAGGTCGAAAAAGTCCCCTGGGTCAACAATGTCAATACCTTTAAGAATTTTGAATGCTTGAATCAGATCACCGCATAGTCTTCTTTGTTCAAGACTGAACAGATTCAATTATTTTAGCCTGTCTGCATACAACATGCCTTTTAAACCTGGGATAATTCTGGTTGCTCTTCTTTGCACTCTTTCTAGAGCAGCAATATCCTTTTTGTAACAAGGTGACCAGAACTGAACACAGTATTCTAGATGAGGTCCTACTAAAGCATTGAAAAGTTTTAACATTACTTCCCTTGATTTAAATTCAATACTTTTCACTATATATCCAAGCATTTTGTTGGACTTTTTTATAGCTTCCCCACATTGTCTAGATGAAGACATTTCTGAGTCAACATAAACTCCTAGGTCTTTTATCTAGATTCCTTCTTCGATTTCAGTATCTCCCATATGATATTTATAATGCAAATATTGATTGCCTGCGTGCAGTCCCTTACACTTTTCTCTATTAAATGTAATTTGCCATGTGTCTGCCCAGTTCTGAATGCTGTCTAGATCATTTTGAATGACCTTTGCTGCTGCAACAGTGTTTGCCACTACTCCTATTTTTGTGTTGTCTACAAATTTAACAAGTTTGCTTACTATACCAGAATCTAAATCATTAATGTAGATTAGGAATAGCAGAGGACCTAATACTGATCCCTGTGGTACTCCACTGGTTACCTCGCTCCATTTTGAGGTTTCTCCTCTAATCAGTACTTTCTGTTTTCTACATGCTAACCACTCCCTAATCCATGTGCATGCATTTCCTTGAATCCCTACTGAGTTCAGTTTGAGAATTAATCTTTTATGCAGGACTTTGTCCAAAGCCTTCTGGAAATCTAAATAAACCATGTCGTATGCTTTGCAATTATCCATTGTCGATGTTGCATCCTCAAAATCAAGCAGGTTAGTTAAACACGATCTCCCTTTCCTAAAACCATGCCGACTGTCTCCCAGGATACAGTTACCATATAGGTAAGTTTCCATTTTGGATCTTATTTCAATGCCCTGGACAGAGACTGGTCTTAATAGTGTCACCCTAAATTTATAAACCTGTGTTGTCACTCACCTAATACAATTCTGATTGTAGTGCAGGATTAACAACAGTAAAAGAATGATCATTAAAACAGATCCTGTTTCTGCACCCAATCCACCATTGATGAATCCGTTTACGTAATCTATGCAGTGTGCACCCATTTAAATCTCCTTCCCCCACCCTTATTTTTAACTGTCAAAGAAAAAAAGTGCTACTTCTTCACAGTTTCACCCACGTGTATGCTGACATACATTCCATGGCATTGATGTGCAAAAAAGAACTGTTGCAGAACAGCCCCCTGCACAGTCTCAATACTGTCAATCAGCCCTGGCTGCAAATGGCAGTCAGCTGCCTTCTGCACTGCTAACTTGACGCTTGTCACCTCACAGGGTACTGATAATTTGTGAAGCAATCCAAGCTGAACTGTGGGTGAGGGATCCTTTCTGCAGTCTCTTGTAAAAGTTTCCTACGGTACGCATTCATGCATGGCAATTGGGCTCAGTAGCATGCTTTTCAACGCTGTGTTTTTCCAGCAGCCAAACCAAGCTTCAAATTTAGAGCATGCTGCCACTCCCACTCGTACTTGCCTTTTTAAGAAGTATGTATCTTCGGGTGCTGAATAAGTCCATTCGTCAATGCATGGATTTCAAAACAAGGAAAGACCTTGTTACTGCAGTAAAAACGTCTGCGCCCCCCGGATGAGAGGAAAACTCGCTGCCGGTCGGCTTTTAAAACAGCTCAGTGTGGAAGTTAATTGTCATTGATTGGTACTCAGTTGTAAAGGTGAGGGAAGGACAGCTTTTCTTGTTTTGAAACCAGCTCATTCATGAATGAATTCCTTTTAACACCTCTAGATTTAAAAAGAAAATACTTCTTAAAGGCGATTTACGAGTACAGGCATCACCAAAGCGCTCGCTTCAAATGTCAGATTTCAGAAAAAGTAATAAATAAGTCGCTTGGAATTACATTCTCGAAAAGAGAGAAAAGTATCCGGTGCTGCAGAGCATGGATAGGGGGCGCTGTTCCCTTTGGCCATATCCAATAATGGCAACACAACAGATTCTGAACGGTGATCCTGTAACATTGCACCAGAATACATTACAATGAAAGTCAACTGTGATAATACCATTCTACCAATGGCAGTCTCATTGTATTATTATTATTATTATTATTATTATTATTATTATTATTATTATTTGTTTATTTAGCAGACACCTTTATCCAAGGCGACTTACAGAGACTAGGGTGTGTGAACTATGCATCAGCTGCAGAGTCACTTACAACTACATCTCACCCGTAAGACGGAGCACAAGGAGGTTAAGTGACTTGCTCAGGGTCACACAATGAGTCAGTGGTTGAGATGGGATTTAAACCAGGGACCTCCTGGTTACAAGCCCTTTTCTTTAACCACTGGACCACACAGCCCCACACAGTATTGTAGCAACCATTTATCTTTGTGCCTTAGTACCAATGTGTGCATTGTCATTGAAGATCGTTTGGGATAAGGGATGTATAATTGATTTTCTGCTGCAACAGGGGAACACTGAACTGCGGACCATGGAGAAACACGACTTGTGCATCAGTCAGTGACGTCATTGCTGGTTACAGGAGTCAGCCCCTATCTGCAGACCTCCAGATGCTGTTATTATCCAGTCACAGCGTCACACTCTCTGCACTTTCAAAGGAAATCTTGGGCTATTTTCATTTAATCACGTTTAAAAATACATCCATCTGTGGTTATAAATAGGCTTACCATTTGCGTTTGTTGTTTGTGTGTGTGTGTGTGTGTGTGTTTTTCATTTTAATTGCGAAGTGAAACTGTATTTTTCTCGACACGCTGTCGGGTTTGAGCGCCTTGTACAAGGTGACAGAGACCCCCAAAATCTCTTTCCTTCCCCTGCCTGAGATGCTTGTTTGTGAGTTAACAGCTGCTGCCTCCAGTTTTTTTTTTATTATTATTATTATTATTATTATTATTATTATTATTATTATTATTATTATTATTATTATTATTTAGTCATTTAGCAGAAGCTTTTATCCAGAGTGACTTACAGAGACTAGGGGGTGAACTATGCATCACAACTGCTGCTGCAGAGTCACTTCCAACAGGACCTCGGTTTTACGTCTCATCCGAAGGATGTTAGGAGTGGTTACATCTGTTTGTATTTTAGCACCATGGACTTTTACAGTGAATGTGTTCTGTTTAAATCTAAACAGTGGGGCATCTAGCATAACATTTCAAAATCTGATTTTTCACCGCGACCTCATTGAACCAACTCCCCAGTAATGTTGCTGAAGCTGACAGGATCCTTCAAGAAGCTGCTTGATGAGATTCTGGGATCAATAAGCTACTAACAACCAAACAAGCAAGATGGGCCGAATGGCCTCCTCTCGTTTGTGAACTTTCTTATGTTCTTTTTTGGAGGTTAAAATTTGTATCAGTAAAACACTCCTAATTAATGAAATGTATAAGATTATTAAGATCCATCGCTGTACAGATCATAAAAATGTCCACATGCTTCAGTAGGTATGTGTTTTTTGTCTCTGTTTTTTTCACCCCCGGTGTAGGAAACCTCGCATTTCTCTATGCTGTGATGCCTTGTGCTGCCTAGCTCAACCAAGACCACGGGTTTGTTAAAGGAGTGGTTTAAACCCCATTCTCTTACCTCTGATCGGTAAAGTCATGCTAGCTAACAAAAGAATTTACAGCCCTGGCCTAACGTTTAGCAAAACCCTGTGGAATTAACTAATTTAGTCGAATGAAACCTGCCAAATAAACTACTGAAATACTACTGTACTAATATCGTGGCTTCCGGTAGACTTTTTCAATATCACGTTGTAGTTTCTTTGATTGGGTGACGTTAAACAAAATATCTGAATGAGGTTCATATAGTTTGTTTGTTTGTTGTTTTGTCAGTTTTCGAAAGAACCGCGTATCATAGTACAAGTTTTAAATTTAAAATCAAACATCTGGTGCGTACAACGCTATCTTTGAAAAATCTCGATTTGCAGTCTATGCGTTCAGTGAGTGACGATCTTTAATGACAGGAATCATAGATCGAGTCATCATTTTGCTTTACGGCTGCCTTAATTTTCCAGCTGCACTTTGTGTTATTAACGGTGCACAGTTCACTCAATGTACAGACCAAAGCACCATTATAAATACTAACATCTCCTTTTAGTAGTTGCCTTTAAGACCACTTTACTCCGTCCCTTCAGTGGTCACAACAGAGACAAACCAATGCCTTTGTTCTAGATTAGACATTATGCTGATTTTATGGGCTAAAATGTTTCATACATGCAACGTCCACTAGGTGGCACTTGTCATCACTACTGCTAACAGCCCGATGATTGCTTCTGCAATCTGTCACTGTTGGAAGCCCCATTCATTTGCACCATACAGATACACATTTGCCCCTCTAAAGGAGATCCATTTTTTTAAAAAGGTTTCTAGTGTTTCGGATATTGCTATTTAAGGTGGAGTGCTGTTCTTTGTATCTATAACCATGCATGTAAAAAACAAGCAAAGATTCGATAGAAGGGGGGGGGGGGGGGGGGTAGTGATATTACAGTGCAATTAGGAGCAATACAAAGAGCTATTAGTAACCTTGTTTAGTACACGTTCTTCAGTAATGGGACGGTGCAATAGTGTGCATCAATACTGTACATTGGACTAGATGTATTCTCAAAATCCATTTTTATATTCTGCAGTGAAACAAACTAATACAGCTTAAGGCTACTTATAAACACTTAAATAAAATACCTGAGCTGTTAAATAAATAAAGCGCCTATAAAAACTAGAGGTAAACGGCATTGAGAATCCGACCCCCATAATGAGGAGGCAGCGTGGTCCAGTGGTTAAAATCCACGGTTTGTCACCGGTTCAAATCCCACTGCCTGACTCACTGTGTGTGACCCTGAGCAAGTCACTTAACCCTTCCACCGCAGATTTAGACGCTGTGTAGACGTCATTGATACCTGGAAACGCCACTGATCCGATTTTTTTTGTTGCTAATACCAGTTGCAATCGGATTACCTAAATTAGGTACAGAAATGAGCGAGGTTCAGATTTCACGGTTTTGCATGATATATGTACGATGACGGATGTAGTAGAAAAGGGTTAGGGATAGGGTTCGAGTTTTGGGTTATATCGCGCATTAAATACATTGTAACTATGCATAATAACGTTGTAATGATGTGTAAGTGCACATGTATTTACTATGTCATTTGAGACACTTAATGCAAAGTGTTACCCAAGAGTTGTGTTATAGAAGAAATTATATATATATAAAAAAAATCCTGCACATCATTCTAAGGTAGGAGGCTTTCAAATATAAAAAATAAAATAAAATAACGGACACGGACACATGTATAAAGTCCCTCTTGTGAATCCAATATAGTAGGCCAATAGGACTGCAGTGACTGCAATACGTGGATACCCACCGACAATGTCGCCCCCTACTGGAAGGAACTGAAACTCGAAATCATTACCAGTGCTGCTCAGTAAGCAGAACACAATTGACATCAATAATTCTGTATGATGAGGGCTCATGAAGTCGCTTTGTGGCTTGGAACTTGGTTCCAGGAGACTAGGTTTCAGACCACAGAGTGGACATTGGGGTTTGATATAGCAATGTTTCCGCAAACTAGGTCTCCAAACCAGGTTTCAAACCGCTGTTCCTGAAAAAGTGGCTTAGCTTTATAGAACTTAAACAATCCGTGCCGGCAATATCGATGTGTCTGTCGGCCGTGAATGCTGTCGATGGAGTCCTAATCACAGACATGACCCAGCTGTTTGAGCTCCAGGGTTCAGTTCAGGCAGTGCCTGGCCGCCTGTTCCAGGACCCCACTCTTTTTCAGGTTTTCCCACTGTTGCTATGACTGCAGCCAGCACATGGGGAAACGGTTAGAAATCAGCATTAAATCCAGCGTAGAACAGACTCTTCTGTCCTACTGTGCGTCTGAAGATCTGTGCGTCTGATGTTCTACTAAGTAATTGTCATACTTTTGAATTAAGCTAACTGCCCTAGTCCAAACAGTTGAGTGGAGGATTGGGAAACATGTGGGTATGTATTCAGATTTGTGCCTCTAAACTGTATTTGAGTGCTGTTTTGGGTCTGCTGATCCTATGAAGCATTTCGAGTTGTCATAGGCAAGGTTTTTGAGTTGCCATAGTATTCAATCATCAAAACAAACAAACAAAAAACAAACAAACAGAGTTACAGTATTGTAAATGCCATCACAACTAGTAAGCATGTGGTTTTACTACCAGTAACAATTTTAATGGCAGAAGGCATCTGATTTTTTCTGATTCCAGTAGCTGCACAAAACACATTTTTAATACAACTACCCATTCTCTTTCTTAAATAAATAAATAATATAATTACCCATATAGCTCTGATATTAAACAGTCTTTGGGGACTTCTTACTGGGAGTAGCAATATTTTTTACTGGTTATAAAGCTGAGGGAACACAGAGCCACTTTGTAGCTTGGAACTTGGTTTCAGGAGACTAGGTTTCAGGCCACTGCACGGCACACCAGGGGAGACTTGGGGTTTGATACAGCAAAGTTGCCTCAAGTGCAAAAATCTCGATCCATCACTAAACTCACCCCCCCACCCATACCCGAAAATCCTGCCAATCATTAACCAGCAGCCCCACCCCCCACAAACATGGTCTTTAGCCTGTTTAGCTTTCAGCTTGTCCTCATTGATTGCATTACTTATAGGCAGGTCAACGTGGTGAGCTGATGACCCTCCAGGAGTTGGGACTTGGAACAAATATATATGGGGCAGCAGTGTGGCGTAGTGGTTAGGGCTCTGGACTCTTGACCGGAGGGTCGTGGGTTCAATCCCTGGTGGGGGACACTGCTGCTGTACCCTTGAGCAAGGTACTTTATCTCGATTGCTCCAGTAAAAACCCAACTGTATAAATGGGTAATTGTACGTAAAATAATGTAATTGTATGTAAAAATAATGTGATATCTTGTAACAATTGTAAGTCGCTCTGGATAAGGGTGTCTGCTAAGAAATAAATAATAATAAAACATGTATTGGCATTTTACCAGGATTTTACTGGGATTCAAAATTTGAGCTACAATTACCCCGTGCAGTAATGCCTATCTTTAAAAACTTTCTTTGCTTTGTCACCAAACACTTATAAACAGATGAAGACATGTAAATTTTAAAAAAGCTGATATTAACATATTGAATCTGCAATTCTGAGTGCAAGATCAACACTAGCTGCTTCTAATAGTCTCCGAGAGACGTGACTTTTTAAACTTTATTATCGCTGGAGAGAAGACTGGGCTACACTGGTGACACTGAAAACTGGTAGTTGACTCTGGTTAATTTGCCCTCTAGGGGAGACTGAAACGAGGTCAAGTCTAGGCACTTTGCTAGTCACCCTTCGCATGTTTGGCCTGTTTGGGTAAGTGTGATTCACAGACTGGAAAATGCTGCAGATCACAAAATAAAACCCTTGAGCTAAGTGTTCTGTGTTTTTTTTTTTTGGTTTGTTTTGATAAAAGGACATTTTGCATTGAAATATTGCGTGCAAACAGAAGTATGTGGAAATGTCTGTGTATGTAAGGAGGGGGGTGGTGTATAAATTGATGAAAGGCAGTGACTGCAGAGTCAAGTGTTAGAAGATCTACGTCTTACTAAAAGTAATGAAATAATTCAAACAGAATTGAAACTCAGCCCTCCTCGATGTCATTGCTTATGTGTGTCACTCACAGCAAAGCATGGGAGACTCCAGACTTCATGTCACTCACAGCAAAGCAGAAGCCAGCTTGCAAAAAGAGTAGATGTGGAAGCAATTGACCATTTCTTGTAGATCTGTAGAAACGTATACTTTCTGACCTATTTAATCTTCAGAGGTTGTTTATTACATGTATATAGATCGATGAGAAAAGATGGTCACAGTGCACAGAGCCACATCACAATAACTGCTATTCTGTCTAACCACCCAGCCACAGATTAGATAGTCTCGTTCTGTTTTGACTCATCGATGTAGTGGAATTTCTGTGCCAGTAAGGGCAGTTGTCAAGCGTCGACTCATTAAGATAAGCATCTTAGTCCTGAATCTCAGAGCTCATCCGATTTCCAGTCACGCTAGCAGATCATGTATTTCTGACACACGGCGTTAGTATTGCAAGTTTGAATTTCCCAGGCCAAGATTCTCGCGAATTCGGAACTTTTGAAAACTCAAGCATTTGCTACGCTTAGGTTAATTTAAACGAACTTCAGCAGCATATTGTCTGATTAGTTAATGACATGTCCTTTATAATACATGCATGCATGTATAGGGTATATAGGGTACCCACGCAGAAGCTTCTCTGAGTGACCATGGAAACGTGCATATTTCACGTGCTGTGGCATGCAGACAAATTCAAATCACCTGCTCTCGTTATAAAATGACAGAAGGTCAGTGTAAAATGTATCCGAAAGAAAGAAAGCAACATTACGCAATACCTATGCAGGCCACAGGGTGGCAATATAGAAACACACAAATTTTTATACGCAGTACGTAAATGCTTTTGGAAAGGAAAGGGATGTAGCAAGTGAACGAAAGACACGCAATGTGATGTTTTATACTTCATGTTTTACTCAGAACCTCAGCCTATTATTAGACCGTTTTAATGGCGATATCGATTTAGCTCGATTAGAACTACCCACGACGTATCCGAAAGGTAAGGGTAGTTAAAGTCAGCTAGCTGGCCCGGCAGCATTTATATAGCCAGAGCAGAATGTTGAAACCACAATAAGAGGACATTATACAGTTAAGGCCTAGTGAATGCAATTAAACTGTTTCATATAAGCAAGTTATTGTGTATTTACTGTCGGTAGCAAAAAAAAATCTCAGCCAACACCTGCTATTTAGAACTCCATGTGAAGCAGGAGTCTCCACCGCTGATCCTGGAGAGCCCCTATCCAGCAGGTTTTATAGCTGTCTTTACATCATCAGTGGCTAAAGATCTGGAACACCTGTTAATCTTGACTAATTAAGCCAATAATGGGTTCAATTAAGTAACAGAGGCATTGGTTGAAGCGAAAACCACCAGCCCCAGTAGCTCAAAGGACCAGGGTTGGAATATTTTACAGCAAACATCTTTTTGTACACTAAGGTCGTGTGTTGCCTGCTGATTGGAAAAAATAAGACAAAATACGAAAATGTAAGCTACAGAATGTCAAGGCAATTATAAAATCTAAAATGCGCTTTTGCTACAAGTACATAGGATGTGGTTTGCGAAAATATACGCATAAATACAGGCAAACAGACAATCTTCATTTAGTTTTGTGAGATATGCTACGAGCCATATGCACTCTGTATGTTGAGGTGGCTGGTAACGGCTACTGCTGTGTTTTTATTGTGTAGCCTTTATAAAAAATAAAAAATAAATTATGAAATAAAAATATATCAAGTTGTTGTTTTCTTCATTGTAATGAACAATTAATTTACAACACAAATGAAAAAGATCATTTAAAAATGTAATTTAATCTGCGATTTTTACTTGAGATTATATATATATATATATATATATATATATATATATATATATATATATATATATATATATATATATCACAGATCACAGACGAGGATAAACTTACCAGCTGGACCTAACATTCCATTATTAGGCCTACCCCACGTGCTCCAACTTCATTCTATAGAAATCCCACAATATCACAGACAGGCGTAACATTACTGGTATGTTATGATATTTGTATAGAATCTCAGAAAGCTAGGGAAAAAAAGAAAGTGCCCAAATAAACTGTGTTTTTATAAATGCATGTACTCTGGGATCAATAAGCTACTAACAACCAAGCGAGCAAGATGGGCCGAATGGCCTCCTCTCGTTTGTAAACTTTCTTATGCTCTTATACTGTAGTATTGTGCTGTGGGGGGTCTGCATGTCATGCTGTAGACTTAGACCTAAGTTACACACGCGGAGAAATAAAACCTACAAGTGTGTTGCAAACTCAATTACTTACATGTCGTAAATCATTATCAAAAAACGTCTATCACGGTGTCATAATCAGATGCGTGTGCCGATCATGCTAGTCTGTGATGGTTCCTTCGTATTAGGTTACCATGAAATGTGCTTTTTGTCATATTCCCAAAACCTCCGACCGAACACACAATACAGTATTGAGACATCTGCACCAACTTTATATATATATATATATATATATATATATATATATATATATATATATATATATATATATATATATTACATTTTTTAGAATTTTTTTTCAGTGCCTATCTGTTGTAACTCTGTTTCGTTTTTTTTGTTTTTTTTGTATTACAGATTAATTTTATTTGTGCGAATTCATTCTATGAGTGAGCGTAGTACTAGACCTGTTGAATCACAATCGATAAATACCTACTGTTAAAAAACGTAAGTAGAGGAAAGAGATTAAATCACATCGATTGACTTCAGTAAAGCGTTGGGGGAATGGATAGAGTTTTAAGTAGGCCCTACACACATTCAAAAAACACCAATAAACCGTAAACTGCATGTCAGTGCGGAATTATGGTCATCTTTTAAGAATGGCTATACGGACCTTTTTCGTTGCACCAAAAAGACAATTATTTTATAACTGGTCCATTGAGACCACGGATTACTTAATTTTTGCATGGCACATGAACATGCAGGGGACTGCCCCGATTCAAACCTAGTAGGGATTCGGCAGACTTGAACCTTAAATTGTTCACCCGTTTTCAAAATGTATATGGACTTTCATTTTGATTCTGATGTGGTATTGACTATATAACAAGTTACCTTTATTCTTTAAAAATACAAAATACAAATAAAACAATACCAATGTTAAATATTCATGCTTTTAATTATTGCAATAGGTTATCATTGTGTCTTATAAATTACTAATTAGTTGGAGGTTGTTTCCATTCAACTGCCTCTGTTTTTTAAACCACGTTTGTAAATGCTTCCATACCGACTGCCATCGCTCCCTTATAACCCCCCCGTCACTTCTCCGCCTGCTTCCTTTCCTCTCTCCTCTAGCCTCACCGCCCATCCCCCCGTTCTGTTGCCTCTGGTTCTCGCGAGGTCACTGGGTCACGTTGGGGTCAGCAAGGTCATTCTAAAGCCATTATGGGTCAATAAACGAGTGAGGAGACTTTCGATCGCCACCGCGGAGGACAGCGGAATCTGAGAAGACATTCATAATAACAATACTGATGCTGTGAGCGGTTAGATCTGCTCACGCGGTGAAACCGGACACAAAGAAAGCAGCCAATGCTGATTACTGCAAAGGATGCACAACTAATATGCTTTTACAACAAGTAATAATAATAATAATAATAATAATAATAATAATAATAATAATAATAATAATAGGGTTCAAGTGATGCTAGTGAAATGCAGTAAACCCATAAACCGAACTGTTTATAATAAACAAGTGTGTCAGAAATAGTCTATTTAATTTGACTGATTCGTTTTATAAAAAGTATATGTGTTTCTAAAGCTGTGATGTTCATTCATTATTTCATTTTGTATACCCGTTTATGATGTGATCAATCAAATGTTTATTTATCCTTGTGCATTTAATAACAAGCCACAGAACCAAAATACATTGTAGGTTATTATTATTTGTTTCAATGTGTTGGAAATGAAAAGGTTAATTTATTTAAGCCTATTTATTTAACAGGCTGACTGAGGTTATCTTTTTAAATGGGACCGGTTGGCATTCTACACGAAATGCTATTGGAATCTAAAACTGTATATCTATATATCACAGCACTCATTACAGCTTTATACTATAATATAACACTGTATATTATAGTATAAAGCTACACTAATATATAGATGCTATAATATCTGCTTTTAGATCTAGAACAGTAAATGTGCTTGGTTTTTGGCAAGAAAATATTTAAATAACTGATAATGCAATAGTACTGGAAAAACAAAGGATACTGGATACTTTTTATATAGTTACATGAAACAGTTTCAAGTCAAGTAAGATGGACTGGTGACCTCGCTGGCGATGAATCTGCATTCCAGACACACCTCCCAATTCATCGCAGTTGGGAAGCAGTATTTGGACTGGGGTAGGCCATGGCCTTAATTAATAAATTGAACCAATTAAACCATGTCCTAAAGCACTTACTTAATTCATTAATTAATCAATTGATTAATCAGGCTGCTTTCCCCGGGGGTATGAGCATAGCGTAGCAGAGCCTAGCACAGTACAGTACAGTATTCCTTGGGTGATCGTTGATGGCTTGAGATACACGTTGGCCAGAGCTTTAACTTAGCCGCTGTTGCTGCTCACGCATATTACCACACAAGATGCATTGAGCTTAGCCATTATTCTTCCGCTCTGAGCACACAGCATTGAACCCCCCCCCCCCCCCCCCCCCCCACCCCCCCACCCCCCCCCCAGACTAAAGTTTGCTGAGTAACAGCAGTGAGGCTTACAACATGCAGCGAGCTCAAAGCAGCTCAAGCAGTTGTATACACAATGAAACAAATAATTCAAGCAATTCAGAATAATGCATTTGGAGTCCTTTTTTATATTGTCTGAACTTTTTTATTATTAATGTTGAAAAAATAACAAGTCGTGGTCACAGCAGTCTACAGTACACCTTCGTTTTAATGCCGTGTGAGTTTGTGAAGAGGTCGTAACGCGGTGCGTACATGTCTGCCATTGTTTTTACCTCTCTTTCATTAGACGGAATGATCCTGAGGGGAGTGAGTGACAGGAGCCGAGGGGCTGAGAATGCTCTCTCTCTCTCTCCTCTCTCTCTCTCTCTCTCTCTCTCTCTCTCTCTCTCTCTCTCTCTCTCCTCTCTCTCTCTCTCTCTCTCTCTCTCTCTCTCTCTCTCTCTCTCTCTCTCTCGTAAGTAATCGAGAGCACTTTGATCGAGAGCACTAGAGCGGGCTGAACAAAGGACAGAAATGGAAGGGCCAACTTCGGACCCTTATACTGCGTTTGTTATTATTTATTTCTTAGCAGACGCCCTTATCCGAGGCGACTTACAGTCGTAAACAAAAAATACATTTCAAGAATCACATTACAAGTATTAATACAATTAAGAGCAAGATAAAATACAATGACTTCAGTTCTAGAAAGTACAAGTATATTACAAAATATGAATCAATAACGGAGCAGATAACAGTGGCAGTGATAGTTACATCAGGATACGATTAAATGCAAAATACCACAGATTGAATAACACTTGTGGCAGATTACAGTACAGTACTCTGTAAAGTACGAGATTAAATGGAGTAAAATAGGGAGCAGATAAGAGCAAGTAAAGCGCATTAAGGAAGAGTGATAAAGTGCTAAAGTTTAGGATCTATGAAGACCCTTGCTATTGTCTAAAAGTGTGTCATATTGAGGGATGTGCTTGAGTTTTGGACTGATTTTACAATGTTATTTCTTTACGCTTTATCTTGACAGGACCCCCTTGTCCTTGTATGTCTCAAGGGTTCTATCCTGCTTAAATAAATGAACGCATAGATCGCCCAACCGGAAGCCTCTGTTAGGTATGTCCTAATACAACAACGCCGCATAACCTTATCACCCTGACCAGATAGGGCCGACCTCCACTCTTTAAAGTCCTGAATAAAGTGCTGATTTCTGATGAGCCGGTAAACGATCATTGAATGTTGCCAGGAAGGCTGTAGGTTAACTCTGCTTAATTCGCTTCACTTGTGGCATAAGAGTGACGCGGACCCGGGAGAGGTGAGAGGCGAGCGGATTAACCCACTGTGCCACCTCCTATTGGGTTTCTATTGTGAGCTTGGTCGGTTTTGAACAGGACCACCGCAAGCTTGAGGGGGGAGAGGAGAAGAGGAGGAGGGTGAGGGTGAGGGCGGGCGGGCGGGGGTCGGACCCCACTTTTTGTTTTGTCTTTTTCCTTCTTTTTATCTTTCTGTGAGATACATTTATTAAGAAAGGTGGAGAAAAAAAGGATTTTAGAATGCTGGTAAAAAAAAATCAGAATTCTAATTTTTAACACGAAGGTTCGTGTAATGAAAATAAATAAGCACGTCATTTGTGTAGACGCTGTAACTCATTTAACCCATTAAGTGCCATTGTCCTCATTTGAGGAACAAACTACTTTGTAATATTTTTGCAGATTTTTTTTTTTTAATCTAACTGATAATTTACTCTAATTTTGTTAATCGCAAAAGTTAACATTAAATGAGTCGCATTACGGAAATACAGCTCCTGTGGTCCGCTTTTTTTCCCCCAAAAAAATGTATTTGTTACTTAACGGGTTAAAACGTGCACCGTTGGATTATTTCACATCAATCCCAGAACATAAGAACCCGTTGTTCATAATAAAGCAATCATTTTTTTATCGAATTAAACAAAACATTTTCATAGCTTGCAACTAAATATGAACACGCTTTTAAAGTCAAATCTGTGCCGAGTGCGATGCAAATATTGTGCCTTTAGTTTAAGATTAAAACCAGTCTTGTTGCGAGAAGGCCGCTCTGTGCGCGTATCGGGTTTATATCTGAATAACCTGCTGTCAAATTGAATACCAGGAACCCTTTCTTCATTGTTTTCAGGGCATTCCATATTCCAAATAGCAAACGCTGAACACGTGTTTGTGAACAAAGTTCTGACAATCCGGGGGCAGCAGTAGTTTATATAGGCTTACTTGTTGTTGCACATATATCTACAAACTGAAAGGAAGTTATTATTTTTTTGTTTGTTTGTTTTTTAAATGCGGTTTTGTTTCACAATTACTGCTTAGCCGGCGTCTGTCTTGTATTACAGTCACCATACTACATCCTTCTCAATATATATATATATATATATATATATATATATATATATATATATATATATATATATATATATATACACATATACACACACACACACACACACACATATATATATATATATATATATATATATATATATATATATATATATATATATATATATATATATATATATATATATATATGACAAAATAATGCTATTCACAGCATTTACACAAGAAAACAGTGCAACAGCGCCTGCATATGAGATCTTTGTTTTATAAAGCATCGCAAAGTCTTGTTATCGGTGACATAATCGGTGCTGTCCTTGATTAGAAATATGGTTTTTCGCTAATAAAACACATTTCTCTGTGTGTGTGTGTGTGTGTGTGTGTGTGTGTGTGTTTGTGCGTGTGCGTGTGCGTGTGCGTGTGCGTGTGCGTGTGCGTGTGTATATACTTCCCTATAGGGACTGGTGTTGAGTCACAATTTACAATCCCTAACATGGTGACAAACAGCTTCTCCTGCCTGATTATATAACCGCACGTCCTTGATATGAAGCTGCGACTGCACAGACCAGAGAATGTGTCCTGAATTGCATTCCGGTCATTACATTACAGTCCTGGTCATAGTCTCTCGGAATGCGTTTCTGCGTGTAATGAATGCACTAAATTACTCAAAGGAACATAATACCTACCACAACTATACAGTATGATAGATGTAAACGATCATTTTTCTTACAATAAAATACATCTCTTATCAGATGTCTGCGCATCCTCAGTCGCGGAATCTAACATGGGTTAGGACTACCCCATATCGTTTTATAATTCGACTATTTTTGACGGGACCTTTCGCAGAGACCCCAAATCATCTGGAACGTGTTACCGATTGAACCACGTGGACAGCATTTGGGATAGTGTGTTTTGTATTTATGACTTTAAAATGTGTTGCAGAATATATGGGTGTCTTGTCTCTGTGTTAGCAGAACAGTCTCGGGATAATTACAATCATTTATTTTTCTGGGGGCAATCATTTTCCACACCGAATCGCTAAGATGTTAGTTTTGTTTTGTTTTTTCAGTCCAAGTGAGTTTGTTTTTCCTTCTAATATTTCTTCAGGGTCTATTACAACAATGATTGTTAATTGATCATGTATCTTCTCCATATCGTTTTGGATTGCATGAACACTGTTCATTGTCAGGGTGATGCTTATTGATCAGCTGTTATTTTTGCTAAATGTTTAGTTGTGTGTTTTTTTTTTTTTTGTTTTTTTTTTAATAGACCTAATCTGTTTAATGCTGCGGAAGTCTGGTTGTGTTCGTGGATTTCTCCTTAAAAAAAGAAATCATTCAGGTGACCAGATGGGGTATCCCCTCTGTTTTTTTTTTTGTTTGTTTGTTTTCTCATTGACACACTGCGATGCATTTGTATAGCCGGCGTAACAGAATTATGTCGTACGTTCGTTCTATTCCTGGGGGTTCTATTTTAATCTATAGGATCCCTTCAGTTTGTGTCTTGTTTTTATTTAAGTTCTAGAACCATTATAAACACAGAACAACAGAGGGCTCCGTAATTGGATACTTCATATTTGGATCCCACGGTTGCCTATGGCAGCTATCTTTCACGTCATCTGTCTATTTGCCACACTGCAATCGCTCAAGTTATATAGCCTACCGGATAACACCTGGCAATGGCAGAACAAATGTCATATATATATATATATATATATATATATATATATATATATATATATATATATATATATATATATATATATATATATATATATATATGCGCCAGCGGGACTCAACAGAAAAGAATGAACTAATTAACTTCAATAAATATATAACATTTAAATAAATAAACAAAATTCATTCAAAAGTTGTGCATGCTGATGCGCTGGGGAGGCCAAATCTAGACTGATCCTCAGAGCCAGCATTGCATGATAATATAAATATATAAGTTTATATAAAGTAGTGTTAATTAGAATTAATACAGATTCAAAGATAGAAGTAAAAATGATGTCACAATATATAGAACACCATTACATCATGTAAGAGTAAATCATGGATTTGAATGTAAACAATAACAAGTAGTTGTCATGCCGTCAAAAACCTATAAATAAAATACCTCCAATGTTTTGATTCAAACACAGGCTCCCTTGAGAAAGATATGTACAACATATCGAAACGTTGGGCAGCTGGCTCTTTGAGCTAATATATATATATATATATATGGCCAACAGGTGCAATGTATGTAATCTCAAGTCTTAAAGATCAATTGTTAATGTATAAATGACATGCATATATCATAGGGTTACAACGATCACTACACTTTACCGTATTCATTCCCATCTGTATAGGCCTATATGTTTCCCCTGGGGTTATTATTATTATTATTATTATTATTATTATTATTATTATTATTATTATTATTATTATTATTTTCAAGGCACTGTATTGACTGACTAGGCCTTGTAAATCCTGATAAAGGTACCACGAATGGTTTTTTATCTGGATGTTGCATAAATAAATATTAACAAATATTTTGGTGAATAAATCCTACCTTGCTTTTCAGGCCATTGTCTTTAAACGTGTTTGAACTACAAACATTAACTTGGTCATCCTTGAAAACAAAAAAGAGAGAATATAATCGAAATGTGTTTTTTAAACCTGGATAAATACAGGTTAATAATAATAATAATAATAATAATAATAATAATAATAATAATAATAATAATAATAATAATAATAATTAACCCATTAGTAGCCTAGTTTGTAATTATTTCCCCATACATAAGATAAATGTTGTGATAAGCGATGCAATGTGGCTTTACCGTGTTAACATTACAGTAAATTACATGATCACGTAAAATCTCCAATGCGACATTTCCTTCACACAAATAAACAATAAATAATAATATATTATTTTTTTTTTTTTTTTTTTTTTAATTATCCACCTTACAACATAAAGGCCCTATACTGCACTTTAACGCGGTTAACTGCGGGCTTTGCTGACTTACAGGTTGCATATATTTTTTAAACGGTATAGACAGACAGAGGGGAATGCTTTTGGGTTTAGACTACACACAAGTGTTGGGATCATGTAGGATAACACGCCGCCTTTCCCTCTTGATCGCTGTCTACCGATCCCACAAGGGAACGGTCCTGTCAGGAAGCGCTATCTCTGCCTGTGTCCGACCAAAAAGCCGTCTTTTCATTTCTCAATGGTGCTTCTTTTTAATCGCGAACTAGTGATTTAAGATCATTAAGATTTAAAAAAAGCCTAATTTGAATGCACAATTCTGCTTTACCCTATCTAACAGTTGGAACAGAAACTGCATGCGACGACATTAGCCGTTGTATATCTATGTTGTATATCTATGTTGTATAATTAATACATGTTTTGTTTTGTTTTTCACTTTGTTCAACGAATTGCGTGTTACAATTTAAAATAATATCATTGGACAGCACACCATTTTCCAACTATTTTCTGACAATTTCAGTTTTGAGAAGCGTTCAGTTTTAAGAATTTAATTTCATACAAGCACGTGAAACACATCACACAGGTTTGCACTACTGCTGTCATAAGCATGGATCATAAGTTAAGCATATAAGCCTATATATTAAAACATAATAATAATAATAATAATAATAATAATAATAATAATAATAATAATAATAATAATAATAATAATAATAATAATAACTTGGGCTATATCTATCTATCTCTCTATCTATATGTATTGGAAAATTCTGCCGTTCTTTGTGTAATAAAACATTATAGATGATGGTTACTCTTTCCTTGTGTGCAATCTATTTAGGCGATTTCAGTACCATAACTTGCCCTTATCTAGACCGAAATGGTATGTATAGGACTACAATTCTCCAATATATAGATATAGCTATAGAGATATACATGTAGATTATAGATAGAGCGATAAATATCATGTTAACCTGTCGGTGTACTCTGAATGCAGATGTGTCCCATAGTGCTTTCAGTGAATGGGGTTTTTAACGGGGGCTTTAAAGGGAGGGGTGGAATGTCGTTTTTTTTATGACATCACAAGCGAGGGAGCCCAATCAGAATTGAGAATTAGAACATTATTGGGGGGGGGAGGCTACTATAATATACTGTACTGTGGAGTTTTCTTGAAAGAAAGAAAAAAGCCTCTAAAGGTAGAGGTAGATTTAAAGGCTATTTAAACTATGTGAGGAGATGCTGGGTTTTTTTTTTTTGGTTTTTTTTTTTTTTTGGCATTTCTCACCAGATATTTTCATTTTATCTAAATACATGCAGTTAAAAGATGGACTGTGGATGATATAAGTGGATTTATTTCGCCTATATGCAGCATTAGATTTCTTTAATTTAATATTTTAAGTATTGGTGTTTTATTTATTTATGTATATTTAACAACAAACTGGACATGGTGCATTGCTTTGAAGCATGCAGCTGCAAACAACGGCTACATTTTCTTACATTTGGCTGCATCTATTTTTTTCCCCCACTGTGGAGGAAAGACTTGTTTTTATAAATTATTTTTCATTCTTATTTTTTTTATATATATTACAGTTATTAACATGTTTCGGTAGCTTTTTTGTGTATTTTTTTTTTGGTTTGTTTTATTTTTGTTCGTATACTGGAGGCACGTCATGAAGACAGATGCAAATGGTTGAAATCGTTGTACTGAAAATGGAATATAATTGCAATTCTAAAGATGGAGCGTTTCAAACCGGCTATCAGGAAATAGAGGGGATAAATATGGGGTTCTTGAGAATCAACGGGAGGCAAATGTTCGCTCTTGCGCAGGTTTTCAGTGACTTGTTTAAGCACATTTCCAGGACCACGATCAACAAAAGAATGGAGGTTTTGAATATTCGCAGCCGGCGCTGTGACATTCAAGAGCTCCGGACCCTAAAGGCCATTCATTCAGTCCCGGTGCGAGCTGTGAAATGCTCCCTGATTACCAAAGAAGACCTGGAGGCGTTGTGTGTAGCCTGCCAGTCCCTGAGCCCAAAGAAAAGGAGAAAGAAAAGAAAAGGCAAAAAAACGGAGACGGAAAACGACGTTTCGTCAAACGCGCTTTGTACAAGGATTTGCAAAAAAAACAATACTGTTGCCAAGACGCTGCTTGCCAAAGACACTGCTGGGCTGCTGCAACTTCCCCACTCAAAACCAGCTCAAAATTTCTCCAAATCTAAAAACGCCGGGAGCAGTCTACTGCTGGGACCCGTTAGGAGAGACCCCCGAAACTATGAAAAAGTTGCTAAAGGACGAAACCGCTACAGTTTGAAAGGGGTAAATGGGATTCTTCCACAAGACATTGTGGGCACCTACCCGAATAAGACACTCCACTCCGCCATTGTAGCAAACGACTGGAGCAAGGCCAGCCTCCCGCTGTGCTTAAAGGGGAAAGAGCCCTGTTACAGCCGCTATGAGGAGTACTCAAACGGGTGTGTGAAAAAACACATCTCGCCAGCGCTGCTGGTGGGTAATAAAACCTTGAACTTTGCATCAAAGAAAGGGAACATCGGCGCTGTGAGTGCGGGAGGATCAAAGAAAGCGCACTGCACTCAGGGTACATCTGCGGGATACTCCAGCGATTCCGAGTCCAGTTTAGACTTTGAAAAGGATTCCGATTTCGGCTCCAGCTTCCAGTCTACCTCCACGGACTCTTCAGACGAAGACGGGAGATCCGTCCAGTCGTCCAGCAGCGAGGAGGGCAGCTCGTCTGAATCCGATTCGAGCTCGGTCTGCAGCGGGGACTCCGTGCAGAGTACCCGCTACCGACAAGCCGCCTTGCTGAGTCCCGTCTCCAGGTTTCCGCTTCCCTCAGGCAGGGACGCAGCACGGTTGCCGGAAGAGGCTGCGGTAGGAACTTGCAAAATCCCTGCAAAGAGGCTCACAGCCACTGAACCCCCCCTAAAAATAAAAACAGAGCCCCTCTGCCTTGACCCTGGCTTTCTTTTACTAGAGCAGCACGGGCGGCGTTGGGACACTTACACCCCCACTGCCACCACGCTCAAACCCCCCACTTTTAATTGTTTGAAGGAAACAATAAAAACCGAACCAAATTGGGCTGCAACGACTGGATCGTGTTTAACAGCAGAAACTGAAAAAACACTGGAGCATGCGGCAGCATTCATTGGTGATCGTGCAAAACAAGGGGGCTCACCGCGTCGCCCTCAGAGGCGCATAGAGTCTCCACAACAAAAGATCCCTTCTTTAGATCCCGAGGGAGGCTTTGAGGCAGCTCTTCCACCTCTCAAAAATGGGAACTATTTGCACAAAGGTGCACCAGACAATGGGACCTCGTTAGGCATCGGTGACCAAGCAGAGAGGCAAATTAAAAACTTATCCCCGGAATCTGCTTTCCCGAACGCAGCTTCGTGCAGCAGCGGGGCCCCCATTCAAGTGGCTGTCCAAAACTGCACGGGTACTGACCGCATTTGCATTGTCGCTGATCCCGTGGGCGACATCAAAGAGCAACGCAAGGATAAGTTCGAGAGGCTTATTAGGACGTCTAAATTGTGGTGCTACGCCAAAGGGTTTAATTTCGATGGCAAAAACGTGGGTTACGCAACCGTCGCTGCTTATGAAGCCGCTGCGAGGGTTTTTAAGAGTAAAGTGTCCAAAAATCACTCGGGGGGTGCTGTTGCTGCTGCTGCCGGAGGAGATGGAGGTGGGGGTTCATTTTTTAAAACTTCCAAAGGCCGCTCTTCCTTGTCAAGCGAGGCTTTTAAAGTCAATGGCCTGGAACGGAATTTGAAAAGGATCCAGGCTCCCAAACGCAACGACGCGGAACGGAAACAAAGATGTACAAAAGGGACTTCAAAAAGAGGCAGAAAAGCAAATATAAGCAAAAGGGGAAACGCTGCTAAAGTTGGTGCCTCTTCTGCTGCTGCTGCCTCTTCCTGTAAACGCAAAGCCAGCGGCAGCAACACGCCATCGACCCCCGTTAAAAGACCCTTCTCTTTGCTGGATAGCTTCCCCTGCCCCCCCTCACTCATTGTCGGGAAAGACGGAGACTTGAGTCCTGCCTATTCACTTTGTTCCAAAAAATGTTTACCGCACCAGAAAGCGCACCCTCCGTGCCGCATATGGCAACTGGGAGGCTGTGCCACTCCAGTGCCTCCCAGTCATAAATTCAGGAGTTATAATTTAGAAGATGATTGACACTCACGGACCTGCCCTGCTTACAAAGTTTACATGCAACAGTTGTTTATTTATATATTTATATATAAATAATGGGATGGGGGGAGGGGGGGGGGGGGAGTTTTCAATAAAAAAAGAAATCTTATGTTTCCAAGAATTGTTTTGTCTGCAAAAAAAAGTATTTTACTTTCTTTTTTTTCTTTTACATTTTGTTTAGATTTTTAAATGGTCTTAAAGAACCCGCGTAACCTTTTCAACTATACACACATTCGTATGCAAAGGAGAACAAATGCGTAATTGGTGACTCTGGTTGATGACCCCAAATCACACTACAACTCCGTTGCATTTAAAAAAAAAAAACGTAGCAAACGACCGAGTTTGCAAACTGTATTTTTAAAGCACCAGCGCGTCTTACCAAACGACTGGCATTTTGGGTTGATTCAACTGTGTATCAAAAACACGTTTGGTTTGTGTAAACGTAGATTTTTGGGAATGCAGGAATGCATTCTGTTTATCTTAGCTTTGGAGTGTTTTTATAACAGATTAATGGCGTAGGCTACTGTTGGTGACATCTCGCTGCTGAATCATCTAATTTAAGCATTTTATAATTTAAACCCCCTTTGTTTAAATTAAATGAAAGTCAATGACTTACACTATGCCAATTCCCTGGTTTTCTTTGAAAACATTTGATCAGTACCTATTAAAGCACCAATTTAATATATATTTTAGGTCAGTGTCTGCCTACAAACACACGGGCTGAAAACAGCCAAATAAACAAGCTTCGAGGTGAAGGGTAAACAATTACGTATCTTGACACTTTTGCAGGTCTGCAAATGATCGTATGCTAATTTTAAAAAAAATACTTGCCAGCTGTATTCTTGTGTGTGTGTGTGTGTGTGTGTGTGTGTGTGTGTGTGTGTGTGTGTGTGTGCGTGTGTGTGTGTGTGTTTTGTTAGACATGGTCAGAGTCCAACCCACAACTTCACAGCTTTGTTTAAAAAAAAAACAACAACTTTAAATAAAGGGGAGCTTTATGTTCAGACATAAACAAACAAACATGCGTCGTTTTATTCAGAGAATAATACACGTTTCCTATGACGGGAGACTATTGGCTAATAATTGATATTCAACTTATTTGTGGTATGTTTAAATCGTATAATATTACTAAGGGGAATTACGTGATGTAAATACAAATTGCACACTAATATTTGTGTGTGCTAATTGAAATGTATGGAAGGCAATTGGATTGTTGCAAAGGACAATGAGTCGGTTTTTAAGCATTTTCTCCGGCTCACCTGGCGATTCTAAAGTTTTATATTAAATAAGCTAATTTTGAATATTTTTATCTGAAAAAAAAAGATGTTAAACAAAGAAAGAAAAAACATCCTTCATCAAGCCAGTGAGGTTCGTGTGAATCAGTGATAAAGTGTTGTTTTGTAGGGGGTGTTTAGACACTCACTGCCAAAGAGGAAACGTGTTGCCAATACAGACCGACGCAGCAATAAAACATTTAACTTTCGTGTTTAAACTCTAGTCTAAACCAATTATATTCTACTGAGGGTGAAAAAACAGAAACGCATCGTGTTCTACTGAGAGCTGCGTCAATGTGATACTGTGAATGAGAATGTAGTCTACTATAGATACACTTGATAATGAAGGTAAAATGTATAAACTCCGAACATATACAAACCCCACTGGAATTTTTAGATTCAAACGGTGAAAACAACTGGTACCGGTCGCTTCTTTGTCGTGCCCCCCCCCCCCCCCTCACACACACACACACCGACTCCCCCCCCCCCCCCCCCCCAATTGCCCCCTCCACCGCGTTTCGAAACAGGAATGTCGAAAGCAAACAAATGGACATGAAATTCGATAAAGGGGCCTTTCTCTTACAGTATGGATTAACCTCCCCTGTTGATGCCCTCTCGATAGATTTATATTGTTTTTGAATTTGATACTTTGGCAACCGCCCAGCCCCCCCCCCCCCCCTTTTTGTAATCTGTACTCGGTACTAGTCTGTACAGAGACGAAACAAACAAAAAGAAAAGAAAGGCTCGCATGCAGAATGGAAGCTCGCATTTTAAACCATCATATCGCTAAAAATACAAAAACATGCTTTTGTTATTTCAAATAACACATATTTTAATAACTATCTCAAATTTCGATCAGCTGTTTCTCAGACTGGATGTCATGCAAGCAGGGTGGTTCGATATTACATGATTCAAGTAGGAGGCCTCAAAAGTGAATTGAACACGCGTAGATGTTTATATAAAAAATACACTAACCACATCTCGATTCACTCAAGACAGACTGTGACAGGTAGTGTGTAAAATCATTTAAAATGTATTTTGTTTGCTTTATGCTTGAGATAGACTGTTGCTTGACATCTAGAATTGATCATACATCGCACAGTACATCAATGATCAACAGCAATACAGCAATTGCCAGGTCAACAAAAATGTGCCCATTAAACCTTCACACAAACGCCCTGTGCGGACACAATAGTTATGTGGTTATCCCAACGAGTGTGTGTGTTTTTTTAACCGTGACATGTATTGTCCCCATTCATACACCGTGGTGGATGTTAATTTTTACAGTGTGCATGGAACGATGCGCGGTACTTTTTGGCACGAGGGGTGTGTAGGAAGTTACCTCCTTGTTATCAGTGTTGGCTATAGATAACATGAAAGGTCTACTGTAATACGTGTAAGAACAAAACACACATCTTATGCAACAGATTTTAAACAAGTCGTTATACACTGTAATGCATGTAGTGACACTTTTTATTTGTCCATCCAAGTGCAGTCTAATTAAAATAGACTCTTAGATGCGTTCAAAGCACTTGCGCAAGATTCGTTCTTTAAACGTTTGGCGCTACCGTGTAAAGAATGCTTGTTTCGTTGTCAGGAGTGTGGGATATAAGTTATAGACATTGCTGGTGTGGCGGTTTTCTTTACACGTCCCCTATACTTCTCTGTCCATCTTACAACGGCAGTGCCGAAACATCTGTCCTGTATTGTGGCTGAGATACAAGTCTGTAACATTGCATGAATTGATGGTGATTGTGAATGTCGTTCAAAAGGAAGCGCGTTCCACAAACAAATACGAGAAATATACACTGGCAATGAAATTCACACAACTAGCTTCTTTCTTAGATTCTCCTAGTATTGCAAATTTACAATACAATTGAGTTGTATGTATTTATATAAACTCAATTTGAGTTTACTGTGTTTTTCTTTCAAGAATCGTGTCATTTTTCAGAATGCTGGTGTACCTCATGACATGGTCAGAATTCGATTCTTTTTGCACACTGTGACTTGCATACAGCGTGCTCGTGCTGTCTTGACTGTGCTAACCCCGAAGTTGCAGAACATTTTCCCAGCAGAGCACGCCTAACGCACATTGTACTGCAGCATGCATGTGTGAGAGCACAATGGCTGGATGGAGTTTATTCGTACAGGTGTGGAATCAAACAAATTCGCTTGTTTTACAAACCCCATTCACCCGTCAAATATGAGTTGCTGAAGATACAATACTATCCAGACCAATCTCTCTGGAAGTGTACTGAAGCTGTAACAATAAGGGTTATTAAATGGACTGCATTATGGTAATAATGGGGGTTTAACAAGAACATACATGAAAACACAAACCAGGGGCAGTATTCATAGACACGGAGCAATTTTCTATACACCAAAATGAGCATATTCTCTTTGGAAGATAATGTATGTTCAAAACTATATAGTATAAACAGTTGTTAGCTCTCGCTCTCTCTCTCTCTCTCTCTCTCTCTCTCTCCCTCTCTCTCTCTCTCTCCTCTCTCTCTCTCTCTCTCTCTCTCTCTCTCTCTCTCTCGAATCTGCAACAGGGCCCATATAGTATTTCATTTCACCCTAATCCCACCCAGTCCTATATTGGGGAGGGGGTAGGGGGTAGGGGGTAGGGGGTAGGTGGGGGGTCGGACAGACACAGTCCCTTATGGGGTATTCGGGCCACGTTATCAAAAATAAAATGTAACCCTAATTATATGAATCACGAATCGTAATATTAATGACCTAACATTGTAGGCCTAGATGTTAAAAACAATACAAATCCTATGTGAAAAAATCCTACACATGGTATCGTGACCCGAACCCACAAAAACCCTAAAGGCTACTTCAGTCTAACGATGGATAGTTTAGATTTTGCAATGATTAAAGACAACATAGTTTTTGGAAAAAAAAAAATGAACGGCGTTATAAATCCTAATATAAATGACATGATTTAGAAAGCCTAACAGCTTTTTTTAGTCAGTAAATCACATGTGCATTTTTTTAAAGGTCAAAAGTGGTAAATCAAATATTAATCCGCCTCTTTTTTTTAAAGAAGATAACGTTAAAAGTGTACAATTGTGTATAAAACGTGTTACATATTTTTCTAAACGTGCACGCGTTTTAATTAAATTAAGGCATGCATTGTCCGAAAATCTTTAACCAAATGCTCAAGAATTAAAGTCTTATGCAATAGATTTTATACCCATTTTAGTATCGTGTTTATTTTGGTAACACTTTTTTTATATACATCTAAAGTATATTCTGAAACTGTTAAAAAAAAAAAACACGACAAATGTGTTTAGAATCTGTTCCATACGAGTTACTAATTCTTAAATGTGTATTTTTAATTGGGGTTAACCTGTAATGGAACTACATTGTCCGACTGTTCAGCATAAAGTCTAGCCATGAGACAGATCTCTGCATCGTGTACATAGAGATAGCCCTCTCCCCCTCCCTTTGGACTAGGCTATCGACCTTTGCTCCATAATTGGTTGGAGGGTATTTGGAGAGAAACACGCACAGCCTTTCCGTTCTCATGTAAATCGCCCAATCCCTGCTGGAAGACTGGGGGTTAATACACAATGCATTTAAAGGCACAGAATTAATAACATGCAATGTAAACACCCACGAGGATTCATAAACTTCATAAACGTCACTCTGTCACGCTTATAGCGTCTCAAACAATTCAAATAAACTACAAGATCGGTTGCAAAAGAGTGTGCTATGATTCCTAAAGTGATTGTTTTTATTTTAATTTTCTGGCGTGGTCAGCGCTGGTCGGGGATGGGGGATAGTAAAACGGATCAGTTGGCCAACGATCTTCATACAGTTCATAAGCTAATACAAAACGGAGCACTGTCTCAGAACGTAATTAAAATAAAGAATAGGATATATATATATATATATATATATATATATATATATATATATATATATATATATATATATATATATATATATATATATATATATATCCAGAGCCGGTATCAAGAGCCGGTATATCATGAATCATTTCATGTATTAGACTCCAAAACTCTACAAGAACTCCATGGAGGCCTAACCTGTTTTGATATATCTAAAAAATCAAATGAAAAAATCTTGACCTTTGACCTGCCTTTGATCTGATATTACAAATAAATGCAGAAGTTATTATTCTGTATTTTTTTGTTTGTTTTATTTATGTACAAAATATTTTATGCGAGATTGATGCCATCAAGATTTTTAATCACCCCGAATACAGTTTATTTTTTTTTAAATAATGTGTCACAATAAACATTTCTAGCCTGCGCAACAAGTCTTTATATATCCTAACTATATTCATTTTACACTTATTAATTGCTGTCTATCCATTTGGGAAGAAATCCAAAGTATTTCTAGGTCATCTGCTGGAAAGACAGAACTTCACAAATTGAATCTTCATTTTTCACTCATACCAGTGAAACGTTCATATACCCCTATCAATATTTATTTATGCTGTTTTCTTTTTTTTTTTTTAAGTATAAGTAATTACAAGGGCTCACATAAATATGTAGCATAAAGACAGATTATTCAATTCCTGTTTCGTGTTGACATATGTGGATTGTAAAGCTTTCGGCCACATTAAAGCTTCGAGAACATTTGACAACTCAACGTTCTTAAGAATGGCCCGCATTCTCGGATAATGCGAGGTATGTGTGATTAAATACAGCCAATGGTTTTTTCGCTTTGTTTTGTTTTTGGCCAAGATGAAAAATGATCATATCCCTCCCGGCTGGTGGTCTCACGTTTTCTCTGCCCCCCCCCCCCCCCCCCTTTTTTTTCCCCCCCTTTGAAATAGTGAGATTGGCGATATTTTTTTTTCACATCAGGGTCCATGCACACTATATGGGTAAAAAAAAAAAAAAAAAAAAACGCAAGCAGAGATCGATGCCAGCGGTAGTCAAAGGGGTTGAGAGGCTCAATCTATTTCGTTTAGTGTCAGAGTGTTAATGATAGATTAGAATGCAAAGGAGGGACACTGGGCAACAACAAGCTGTGAGAGAAAAAAAATGACCCAAGCATCCACCAGGCAGGGCTAGATGAATTTGGGGCGGTGGGTTAGGATTAGGTGTCTTTCTAGAGTGTTGCGCGGACAATAACCTTGCCCCCACGCCTCATTTTTAATGATTTTTAATTTAACATAATTAAACAATGGAGCACCATAGGTAACCAAAGACACAAAAAAAAACACCCAACACAGTGATCCACATTTAGGCCTGCTAAGCCATCCAATGCAAAGCATAGCACCATAGTGTGTGTGTGTGTGTGTGTGTGTGTGTGTGTGTGTGTGTGTGTGTGTGAGAGAGAGAGTGTGTGTGAGTGTGCAGGGTTGTGTGTGTGTGTGTGTGCAGGGTGTGTGTATGTGTGTGTGTGTGTGTGTGTGAGTGTGTGTGAGTGTGCAGGGTGTGTGTCCGTGCAGGGTGTATGTGTGTGTGTGTGTCTGTGTGTGTGTGTGTGTGTGTGTGCAGGGTGTGTGTCCGTGCAGGGTGTCTGTGTGTGTGTGTGTGTGTGTGTGTGTGTGTGTGTGTGAGTGTGCAGGGTGTGTGTCCGTGCAGGGTGTATGTGTGTGTGTGTGTGTGTGTGTGTGTGTGTGTGTGTGTGTGTGTGTGTGTGTGTGTGTGTGTCTGTGTGTGTGTGTGTGTGTGTGTGTGTGTGTGAGTGTGTGTCTGTGTGTCTGTGTGTGCACGTGTGTGTGCGCGTGTGTGTGTGCGTGCGTGTGTGTGTGTGCGTGTGTTTGTTTAGCATTAGAGGCCCTATAGTTGACTATTCTTATCGTAAGAGGTTCGTTTTAAAACGCATTTTAATAATATTCACTAAGTTTAAAGTTTGTTTTTCTTTTTTGTAAAAATGAAAACTAAACTATTAATATTTCAGAGAAACGTCAAAATTGCAGGAAGGGGCTCTTGAATGACCTCATAGCTCATTTTGTATTACTTGTATTGTAACGCTTGAAATGTTTTTGCCTACGATTGTAAGTCGCCCTGGATAAGGGCGTCTGCTAAGAAATAAATAATAATAATAATAATAATAATAATAATTTTAAACGTTATCTGTAACATTAATGTTGTGTTTTTTTATTTTTAATAATAATAATAATAATAATAATAATAATAATAATAATAATAATAATAATAATAATAATAATAATTTAGCGTCCTGGTGAATGATTCTTAAATATAATCCAACAAGTATAATAATTTAAAACAATAATATTTTAGGATAATCTCTGCGCAGTGCAACGCTCAGCCGAGTTTAGTGATGTACATCGACTCATGTTGTTACAATGTTTCTGTAGGCTATCAAGAGGTTGGGTAAACAAAAAACAAAACAGCTATCTGTTTCAACAAAACTATTTCACTTAATTACAATATAGGCTTATATAAATATATACATTTTGCGTTCTATATTCAGCAAGAACTTATTTCCATAATATAAAAACATAACTTGATGAACGAAATGGTTTTCTGGGGCATATATATTTAGGGTCCGCACCAACACAGAACCGGTCCGGGACAGTGTGAATGTGTGGAGGCTGCTGTTTTAACGTTAAAAGGAAATATGATCTATTATAGAAAAGCGTTGTCGTCCGATTTAAGCAGCTGTATAGTAGAAAAGAGACTTGCAAATGCATTATTTTAATTCTAATTGTGTTATAGTGAACATTACTTAACACTTAACGGACAGATTAACTTCTGCTCCATTCTAGGAATAGCTAACTAATGCAGTAATAATAACTAAATTACTTTTAAAGGTTCTGTATATGTGTTGTTTTCTAAAGCTATGTGTTTTGCAGTAATCGGTCTCTATATATAAATATTATCACTCAAACGGTGTGAATTCTGAAGTAACACAATCATTGTGAAATTGTATTTTCCTTGAAATGATTATGAAAAAAATAGTTTAACTTTTAACATTTTTGGTTTAAGGTCTCACTGCTGTAAAGGGCACACATTGTGTTAAAATGGCAACTGCGAAAGCGAACTGCAGCCAACACAAGCTGGGAGGTGATTTTGTTTAAAAACGTGAAGCACGATACATTTTTGTCTTTTTTTTTTAAACTAAACAAAAATAACTACCCCAGATGTTCTGCATAAATAAAATAAAAAAATAAAAATGTAACTGTACTTTTATTGAAGAACTTGTATTATGGGAGATTATGGGATTCATATATTATGCAAATTATGAACAATTTATACCGTTTTAGCGGTTAAACAAAACAATTTGGCGATAAATGCAAAACTAGCAATTAACCCCCTAACACGCGAGAAAATCCGAAATATTAACAGTGTCATGCTTAACAGATGTCTGTACCTCTG
Organism: Acipenser ruthenus; assembly: GCF_902713425.1. NCBI lineage: Eukaryota > Metazoa > Chordata > Actinopteri > Acipenseriformes > Acipenseridae > Acipenser > Acipenser ruthenus. The sequence continues at coordinate 1,727,429 of NC_081216.1, forward strand.
AGATTACAGGGGGGGGGGGGGGGGGGGGGGGGACGTATAGACTGCATTAAATATATAGAGATCTGATCATACTGTAATTAATGAATGTAGCCTGCACCGATATCCAACAATATGTCACTTGTACAAAATCAATATTATTATTATTATTATTATTATTATTATTATTATTATTATTATTATTATTATTATTATTATTATTATTATTATTATTATTATTACATTGTTTTAATTATTGTGTCCCTTCTGGTAATTATATTCTCACTTCTTTACGTAACATGTCTATCGCTGTTTATGTTTTAAACATGTTTATTCTCCCTAGTTAGATTCTAAAACGCGGTACTGCGATTGTTTTTCAAATATAATGTTGCTCGGGGCTGTTACGTTGAAATAGGGTTACTTGTTACAGCCTATATCAAATGTCCGCACGTGTTTTTTTTTTTTTTTATCTGGATGCCTTTGTGTCCAAATTAATTGCCCGCAATAATAATTACTACTAGCAGGACTTTTATCGATTGGTCTAGGTGGGGTGTATTTAAAAATCTGATAAATGCTGAGCTGTGACGCTGCTGTTCGAACGCCGCGTGGTGAAAAACCAAACCTTTTGTCCTTCTCTTGCCTTTCAGTATGCTAACGACCACTGTAAGGGACAGGCGTAGATGTATTTAAAACAGCTATAATTATAACGCTGTGCGCCCCAAATTATGAGTAGCAATGGAGTGTTCGTGTGAGGCACGTTTATTAATTTATTTATTTTTTAGCTGTCTGTAACAAAAGCGAAAGTACGGCTGAGAAGGAAGGATACCGAGACAACATGGCGACTTAGCTGTGGGATGTATAAGCACAGAGACTGTATACAATAATAATAATATGCATAATATGAATAATGGTAATATTATCAAGCTGGATAAAAAAAAGAGCAAGATTTAGACAGTAAGGGTGCGTTTAAACTGGAATATATTGCAAATGCCTCTCTCTCAAAACTTTTCAGAAACAAATCAGCACGTACCGGTACTGTATTTATTTCACATACTAGTTACAACGTCTGAAGGACCTGGACATTGCATCTAACATAAATAGTGTCATTTAGTAAATTAACCCCTTGCGGAAATAAACTTGAGAGAGGAGAAAGGAAAGATGCCAAGATCATTACTTCTTGGCAGTACAGAAAGATGGACCAATTATACGCTTTTCTAATACTTAATTATTGCGACATCAATAAACAATTTGCGTTCGTGTTTTAAATAGCATTTGGGGAAAATGGTAATGGTACTGGGCCGCTATATACTAACACTGTTACCAATAATAACCATACAAAAAAAAAACATAAAAACCATACAACCATTCTTTAAATGTATGACATTCATTGCAAAAAACAGCCTGCGGTATACCAACAATTCATACAAATGTGAGTCATCTATTACCTGACTGGAAGTGTACTGAAGCTGTAACAATAAGGGTTATTAAATGGACTGCATTATGGTAATAATGGGGGTTTAACAAGAACATACATGAAAACACAAACCAGGGGCAGTATTCATAGACACGGAGCAATTTTCTATACACCAAAATGAGCATATTCTCTTTGGAAGATAATGTATGTTCAAAACTATATAGTATAAACAGTTGTTAGCTCTCTCTCTCTCTCTCTCTCTCTCTCTCTCTCTCTCTCTCTCTCTCTCTCTCTCTCTATAATGGATTCTTGAAATAAGGTGTCTTTGAATTGTACTTATACTGTAATGCGGTTGTTTTGAATGTTGAGACGGCAAATACTATGCCTATCTCTTAAGTTCCAATGACAGAATTCTATTATTCAGTAGCATCAATTTATTGAGAGTGAGCTACTGAAAACAAAACGAAGGTTATGATTCTTATAAACGTTTTTACCGCGTCGTGCTATTACAAACAAAAGTGATAATACAGTACCACCTTTTTATTGTAACTTAGAAGAATATGAATATCCAAACTATGACTGCATGAACAGTTCAACCCGACCCCCCCCTCCCCCCCCCCTTCGACCCCCCCCCCCCCCCCCCCCCCCTCTCAACCCCCCGGGAGAAAAAATCTTACCTCCCCAGGGATATGTCACTTGTGCTTTTGTGCGTTATTAGATTAGTTTAAAATCCGTTGCATTAGAATGCGTTTGATACTTAAGCAGTTCTTTTTTCACAGTGATGTATTGTAAGTAATTTGAGATTGTTCTACGCCTACTCAAATATTGGGTGAGAAATACAGAGTATATATTACAATTACTCCACTCCAAGCTGATATACAGAAATAAATAAGGGTTTGAAAATGTATTATAGTTGATAATAATATACATCTCATTTCCGCTATGTATTATAGGTTTTTAAATTGCAAAAAAAAACAAGACACCCGACTAAAATAACTATTTTAAATATATTATGTAACAGATTTAGTTGTAAGAACATTAATGCGTGCAATTCAAAGATTTCTATTCTAGTGATTCAACGTCACAGCCCCCTGGAACCCTTTAACCGACAAAGAATCGCTAACAGTGTAGACTCAAAAACGCCCCGCACAGTGGCCGATCATTAAACTGGGAGGGAAGCTATGTAAAGGCGAAAGATGAATATGCATGCGGTGGTTATGAAAGAATGATAAATCCGACCAGCGGTCCCCGAGGAGTTTTGAGCAGAGATAGCAGCTGAAATGGGATTTATTGAAACGTTTGTCTTTCAGTCCACGTCGCAGCTGAATGGTCTGGGCCAGCGTGTGTCGAGAGGGAGGGAGGGAGGCAGGGAGGCAGGGAGGGGGTTAGTCTCCAAACACAGCTGCTAGAATGTGGAGTAAGAGTTCACAAAAGTTCAAACTTTTTAGGGGCGATAGCGAAGTGAACCGATATCCAACGTGGTGTCACCCCTGGGGGGGGGGGGTATCTCTAGTAAAACAGCTGAACTTTAAAACGCTGCAGCCTCATTCAAATGGACATTAACGGGGGGGGGGATACTGTCAGTACCTTGTCGTGTGATCTTGTTTGAACGCAATAGATAAACGGCACAAGTCTTTCTATGAGGTATTTGAATGATTATTAGCACACACACACACACACACACACACACACACATATATATATATATATGTATATATATATATTGCAAACACTGAAAGGATGATATATAGGGTCCTGCTGTGCATGGGTAAAATAACTTCTGCATGTTTCTGTGCATGCACTTATAGCGTTTAGCTAAAGCAGTAATATATATATATATATATATTTCAAGCTTGCTCATATATATATATATATATATATATATATATATATATATATATATATATATATATATATATATATATATAACATTGAAATAAATAAACAAAATTAATTCAAAAGTTGTGCATGCTGATGCGCTGGGGAGGCCAAATCAAGACTGATCCTCAGAGCCAGCATTGCATGATAATATAAATATACGTTTATATAAAGTAATGTTAATTACAATTAATACAGATTCAAAAATAGAAGTAAAAATGATGTCACAATATATAGAACACCATTACATCATGTAAGAATAAATCTTGGATTTGAATGTAAACAATAACAAGTAGTTGTCATGCCGTCAAAAACCTATAAATACCTCCAATGTTTGGATTCAAACACAGGCTCCCTTGAGAAAGATATGTACAACATATCAAAATGTTTGGCAGCTGGCTCTTTGAGCTAATATATATATATATATATATATATATATATATATATATATATATATATATATATATATATATATATATATATATATATAAAGTAAAATGAAACATCTCGTTAACAACAGTGCCCTGCAGGTACAACGCTATCTGCGATTATACATCAAGTTTAATGTATTCCACCGAACCTATACGATTGCAACCTGTATTTAAACGAGAACAGTCCACAGCGCAGAAACGCCTGGTGGGCGACTGCTGAATGAATAGCGGATGTCTCTCAGTATGGTACATAGGGGAATAGCTGATCAGAATCTGGTGCAGATCAGAAGGGAGCGCGTGCCTCGCGTGTCTTCAAAACGACAACAAGAAAACAATTGCTTGCAAACGCGTCGGGTGAAGCAAGAGGAAGTCTGCAGAAATCGGACATTCTGTCATATTGATCGGCAAGTCATTGGAGTCTTATTGTAAAAGGCGTTGTTGCTCTTACGCTATCCCTAATTTGGAATCGTGTGTAAACTGGGGGGAAATCGAGGACATCTGAAATGTCCTCAATAAGTGGTGACATTTATAAGCGTCAGTCGTCGCCGTCCTGTCCGTCCGACCGTCCCCTGCTGTCCCCACGCCTTCAAGACTAAACTGAATAATACGTGCATTTTGTGAGAAACATAATCCGGTAATTGTAACTCTACACCGGCAGAGGACGTTGACCGGGGGCCACGTTGATTTACCTACCACTATTTCCTTCCTGTCTGTTAATTATACTCAGAAGAACACCAGCATAATGTTTAACTAGTAGTTATGAGCCGGGTGGAAACTCGTGTTTCCTTCTATAAAGATGACCTGGTTTGGAGATAATAATAATCTGACACATGTTTATTTTATAAATTATGAAAAGAACACACACACAACCACATCTTCTGGCGAGTTGTGATTATAATCAGTGCAGAATAACCCTTAGATACCTTGCAGTGACACATCAAATGCTGCACATTGATTTACCCAGATCATAGTTTTTAAGAATGCCCCTCTCTCCCTCCCTCTGCAACTCAGTTGCATTAAAACTATAATACTTTCAATACCGAATGTAAAAAATGTTCAACAAACCAATAGGGTTTGTGCTAATATACAGCTCTGGGAAAAATTAAGAGACCACTGCAAAATTATCAGTTTCTCTGGTTTTACTATTTATAGGTATGTGTTTGGGTAAAATGAACATTTTTGTTTTATTCTATAAACTACTGACAACATTTCTCCCAAATTCCAAACAAAAATATTGTCATTTAGAGCATTTATTTGCAGAAAATGACAACTGGTCAAAATAACAAAAAAGATGCAGTGTTGTCAGACCTCGAATAATGCAAAGAAAATAAGTTCATATTCATTTTTAAACAACACAATACTAATGTTTTAACTTAGGAAGAGTTCAGAGATCAATATTTGGTGGAATAACCCTGATTTTCAAGCACAGCTTTCATGCGTCTTGGCATGCTCTCCACCAGTCTTTCACATTGATGTTGGGTGACTTTATGCCACTCCTGGAGCAAAAATTCAATCCTCAGAGTTGGGGAACATTGTCAGAGCAGACGGAAGCAAGTTTTCTTCCAGGACAACCTTGTACTTGGCTTGATTCATGCGTCCTTCACAAAGACAAATCTGCCCGATTCCAGCCTTGCTGAAGCACCCCCAGATGAGTCCAATTTTCAGCTTTGCCCAACACCTGGTCGTCTAATGGTTAGACGGAGACCTGGAGAGGCCTACAAGCCACAGTGTCTCGCACCCACTGTGAAATGTGGTGGAGGATCGGTGATGATCTGGGGGTGCTTCAGCAAGGCTGGAATCGGGCAGATTTGTCTTTGTGAAGGACGCATGAATCAAGCCAAGTACAAGGTTGTCCTGGAAGAAAACTTGCTTCCGTCTGCTCTGACAATGTTCCCCAACTCTGAGGATTGAATTTTTGCTCCAGGGGTGGCATAAAGTCACCCAACATCAATGTGAAAGACTGGTGGAGAGCATGCCAAGACGCATGAAAGCTGTGCTTGAAAATCAGGGTTATTCCACCAAATATTGATCTCTGAACTCTTCCTAAGTTAAAACGTTAGTATTGTGTTGTTTAAAAATGAATATGAACTTATTTTCTTTGCATTATTCGAGGTCTGACAACACTGCATCTTTTTTGTTATTTTGACCAGTTGTCATTTTCTGCAAATAAATGCTCTAAATGACAATATTTTTGTTTGGAATTTGGGAGAAATGTTGTCAGTAGTTTATAGAATAAAACAAAAATGTTCATTTTACCCAAACACATACCTATAAATAGTAAAACCAGAGAAACTGATAATTTTGCAGTGGTCTCTTAATTTTTTCCAGAGCTGTATATATATATATATATATATATATATATATATATATATATATATATATATATATATATATATATATATATATAGTAAAATAAAAAAAACACATACACCTAATAATCTCAAATGCAAATTAACGTTACAGTAGCCAATAGACGTTGCTGAAAAACATTGGATAGTAGCTCATAGTACAAATATTATTATTTATTTCTTAGCAGACTCCCTTATCCAGGGCGACTTACAATTGTTATAAGATATTACATTATTTGTTACATACAATTACACATTTATACAATGGGTTTTTACTGGAGCAATCTAAAGTACGTTGCTCAACGATATAGCAGCAGTGTCTCCCACCTGGGATTGAACCCACGACCCTCTGGTCAAGAGTCCAGAGCCCTGAGCCCTAACCACTACTCCACACTGCCATCGCTATAGCGGTTATCTTGTGTTTAAAGAGAAGACGATTTTCTATTCAGGGATCCCAAGATATTTAGTGAGCAAGTAGTCTGGCAACAAACTCCCCGTCCCCATCGTACTGTTTCCTAGAAACAGGCGAACATGCCGGGGGACCATTCTACTGGTGAGATGTCTGGCTCATTACAATATTTAGCTTATTTTTAAAGAGAAGGCGATTATCTATTCAGAGATACCAGGGTATTTAGTAAGTAA